>NC_061104.1:43428507-43453507 GCF_015104395.2 Macrobrachium nipponense
CGTTCCCGCGTGAAGTCAGATTAATCAACAGATATCACAAGTTTAACATACGACTAGAATTTGAGAAATATCAAGAAGTGTTCGTGAACTATCGGTGATAAGATTAGTGTGAAAATAGTAGGATAAAGCGTCTTCTCTAGTTTAGTTTTTATCAAGTGTAATACTGTAAATCAGAACAGATGGCAGTAAGTTCCAACTGCGGAAGAAATGGCATAATTTAGCTTGCTTGGCGGATTCGCAATACGATGAGGTAGCAGGAAGGGAACTGGCATTTCTCATCTATGAGATCAGCAACAGTCCTAACCAAAAAGATACAAAAGCATTCATAGATATATTAGAAGGATATAATCCTTCAAACTGGAACAAATCTAATGAAAACATCTTGAAAATAATTGAAGAAGATCCAAATAAAATCCAAGTGGTCAAGAGACTCATAAAGAAAATATACATAAACCAACATATTCCGACAAAGAAAATGAATAAGGTGAATCTTGTGAATATCCTAATTGATTGCATTAGGAAAAAAGAATGCCAAAAGCATGCAAACTGTGTAAGGTTTGGTATAGCATAGTCAATCCACTAATCAGAAAATGTGCTGCATGAACATTCCGACCCATCCACAGAGTGCTGAGGTAATGCAAGATTTGAGAAAGATACAAGAAATTTTTGTTCAACATGTCTATCATGGATAGACAATGTTATTAAATCAAGATTGAATGTAACAAATAGTTGAGGATGAAGAAGAAGAGGAAGAGGAAGAAGAAGAAGAAGAAGAAGAGGAAAACGGAAGTAAACAAAAATGAAATGACAGAAAAAAAAATAAGGAAAACAAAGAACAAGAAAAATAAAAGTATGGATGCAGAGATACTCATTGATACTACATATGAGGCAATAAAGCAGCATACCTACGAAGAAATAAATTACGATATGACAACAGAAAAGCAAATCCCGAAGAGGCTCTACCCGATCTACACAATGACGGGAAAGAGGAAAAAATACACAAAGACAAAAATCTGCAACCTTTTGAAAAGAGGGAATTGCAGATTTGGAGAAAGATGTTACTAAAAACATCCTAAGGTATGTCACAACTATGAAATATATGGTAAATGTGCATACCTAGATGGCTATGGGAGGATTGCAGAGATCTGCATCCAAAAATATGCAAAAACCTAAAAGAAGGAAAAGGATGTAAGTTCGACAAAAAATGCAAATATATGCACCCTGTAGCCATGAATCATAATCAAATAAATAACCAACCAAGTAATAAAATCCAAAATAAGAAAGAAACAAATAAAGAGAGAAATCAAGAATATCAGGTAAAAGAGAAAAGCAAACCACCAATGAGATATGCAGAGGTGTCAGCAAAAAATTTCAAAGCATCAGCTCCGAAATTCTACTCAAGAGATAATAACTGTATTTATTATGCAAGAGGATATTGCAGAAACGGAGAAAATTGCAGATTCAGACACAAAATGAATAATTATGATGAAGGAAGATCAAATATTATGGAAAAGTTGGATTTTTTAATGTCAGAATTTCTGGAAATGAAAAAAAGAACAACATACCAGAACAGAAAGACATGGGAAAATCCTTATTACTACCAATATTAAATGAAGGAGAAACACGCAAACCATCATAGTGATGAATGCGCAGGGTTTAGTACGAGTAACTCAAAAAGAAAAATAGAGTACTTAGAAGAACTAACCCAAATTGAAAAGAAAATAGATATAATGAATATAAGTGAAACCTGGTATTCCCAAGAGACTGGGAATGATGATCAAATAAAAGGGTTCCAAACTTATAGATCAGATAGAAAAAATAGGAATCAAGGGGGAACCGCAATATATGGGAAAGACAAAAAACAAGGAAAAATATATGAGAAATATAGTAACTCAGAATGTGAACTAATAGCGGTAGAATTTGAATCTGAAAAATTAATGAACATAGTAATATATAGACCTCCTAATACTAAAGAGTTTGACTTAATAATTGAAAAATTGGATGATATATGTAGAAATCACAAGGACTGGACTATTCTCTATCTGGTGACTTCAACTTTCCTTTCGTAGAATGGAAAGAACGAATAGGAGATTGTGGTTGTACTTATACATATAAAAAAGAGAGTAATAGTAGTGCAGAAGATAAGAGGCAATTTGAAAGCTATTAGATATGCTACTAGAATACAACATTCAACAAATAAATCACCTGCCAACAAGAAAGGAAAATACTTTAGACCTAGTATTGTGAACGAGATGAATTATGTTAAAGAAATAATAGTTTATAATGCGAGTATTTCAGACCATAATGTCATAGAATTAACAGTTCATTCCAAAGCAAGTGAAAACAGAGATAAGCAAGAAATGAAAAAGTGGGAAGGATATGGAAAATACAACTTCTACAGTAAAAATATAAAATGGTCAGAAATAAATGAAGAATTAAACAAGATGAGATAACATTTTCGTAAGTGATGACATAAGGGTAAATACGGAGATATTATATAAAATATTGGAGAAAATAGTGGATAAATATATACCGAAGAAGAAAAGTAAACATCATTCATGCATACCAAGAGACAGAAGGATCTTGTTCCAGAAAATCAGAAAGTGGAAAAAAGGTCTTGCAAAAGAAAAAAATGCATGGAAAGTTATAGAACTAAAAAGTAAGATAGAAAATGCAGAACAAAAGATTATACAATCAAAAGAAAATGAAAAACGGGACTTGGAAGAAAAAACCCTATTAAATATCAGCAAACCCCAAACTATTATACTCGTACACGAAGAAGATGAATAAAAGAAGAATAGAAATAGGCCCTCTGAGAATTGAAGGGAGATTAACGAATGAAAAGAAGGAAATTTGCAACATACTGGCAGAACGATATAAGAGAGAATTCACCCCTAGAATAGATAATGAAGATAATGATATAGAAGTAAGGGACGAAAATAGTGAATATTTAGCTGACATAGAAATTAATGAAGCTGATATTGTGCAGGCAATTAATGAAATTAAAAATGGAGCTGCTGCAGGGCCTGATGGAGTCCCTGCTATTTTGTTAAAGAAAGTAGTTCATTCTATCGCAAAGCCACTTGCAATATTATTAAGACAAAGTGTAGATACAGGCAAGATTTATGATGAGCACAAATTAGCATATATCACCTCTACTTTCAAAAGTGGATCAAGACTAGAGGCAAGTAATTATAGGGCCTGTGGAGTCTAACATCACATATTATGAAAGTGTATGAAAGGGTAATGAAGAAAAATATTATGGAACATTTAATAAAAAATAATTTGTTTAATATAGGACAACACGGTTTCGTACCCGGAAAAAGTACACAAACCCAACTGTTAGTCCACCGTGAGAACATATTCAAAAATATGAAAAGCGGAAATGAAACAGATGTGGTTTATCTAAACTTTGCAAAAGCTTTTGACAGAGTAGACCATAATATATTAGCAAAGAAAATTAGAAAACACAATATCGTAGATAAAGTAGGAAGATGGTTAAAAGAATTTTTACACAACAGAAAACAGATAGTTATTGCAAATGATGAGAAATCGGATGAAACCAAGGTAATATCCGGTGTGCCACAAGGTACGGTGTTAGCTGCAATACTGTTTGTTATTATGATTGAAGACATAGACAGTAATGTTAAGGATTCGGTAGTGAGTAGTTTCGCTGATGACACAAGAATAAGTAGAGAAATTACTTGTGATGAAGATAGGAACGCTCTACAAAGAGACCTTAACAAAGTATATGATTGGGCAGAGGAAAATAGGATGGTATTTAACTCTGATAAATTTGAATCAATAAATTATGGAGACAGAGAAGGAAAGCTATATGCATATAGGGGACCTAATAATGAGACAATCACAAATAAGGAAGCAGTTAAAGACCTTGGTGTGATGATGATTAGGAAACATGTTATGCAATGATCAATAGCAATTTAGTGGCAAAATGTAAGCAAAAATGGGAATGTTGTTACGGCACTTCAAAACAAGGAAAAAGCTGAAACACATGATTATGCTTTATAAAACATATGTTCGTAGTCCACTTGAATATTGCAATATGATATGGTACCCACACTATCAAAAGGATATTGCACAAATAGAGAGTGTACAAAGGTCCTTTACAGCTAGAATACGTAGAAGAAGTTAAGGACCTTGACTACTGGGAAAGACTACAATCCTTAAAATTATATAGTCTAGAAAGGAGAAGAGAACGCTACATGATAATTCAGGCATGGAAACAGATAGAAGGAATAACAGAAAATATCATGGAACTAAAAATATCAGAAAGAGCAAGCAGAGGTAGATTAATAGTGCCCAAAACTATACCAGGAAAAATGAGGAAAGCACACAGGACATTAATCCACTACGCACCAGCATCGATAATGCAGCGTCTATTCAATGCGTTGCCAGCTCATCTGAGGAATATATTAGGAGTGAGCGTATATGTGTTTAAGAATAAGCTCAACAATAATCTAAACTGCATCCCAGACCATCCAAGATTGGAAGATGCAAAATATACCGGAAGATGTACTAGCAACTCTCTGGTAGACATTAGAGGTGCCTCACACTGAGGGACCTGGGGCAACCCGAACGAACTGTAAGGTAAGGTAAGGTCATATTTTTGTAGTAAAAGGCTAGGCCAACAACCAATAACTGTGGAAACTGCTGCCTTGCATTTTTACTTTTTTAGTAAAAGGCTAGGCCCACCGCCAATAACAGTGGAATCCGTTGCCTTGCACTCTTATAGTTTAGTAAAAGTCTAGGACCTCCGCCAATAACTGTGGAAACTGCTGCCTTGCAGTCTTGCATTTTAGTTAAAGGCTAGGCCCACCGCCAATAACTGTCGAAACTGCTGCCTTGCAGTCTTACATTTTAGTAAAAGGCTAGGCCCACCCCTTATATAAAATTGAGGAAACTTCTGCCTTGCAGTCTTACTGTTTAGTAAAAGGCTAGGCCCACCGCTTATAACTGTGGAAACTGCTGCCTCGCATTCTTACTGTTTAGTAAAAGGCTAGGCCCACCGCAATAACTGTGGAAACTGCTGCCTCGAATTCTTACTGTTTAGTAAAAAGGCTAGGCCCAAAAACCTGGGGAAACTTATAACTGTGAAACTGCTTGCCTCGTATTCTTACTGTTTAGTAAAAGGCCCTAGGCCCCCACGCCAATAACTGTGGAAACTGCTGCCTCGCATTCTTACTGTTTAGTAAAAGGCTAGGCCCACCGCCAATAAATGTGGAAACTGCTGCCTTGCAGTCTTACTTTTTACGTAAATGGCTAGGCCCACCGCTTATAATTGTGGAAACTGCTGCCTTGCAGTTCTTACTGCTTAGAACTAAAAGGCTATTGGCCCACTGGCAATAATTGTGGAAACTGCTGCCTTGCAGTCTTACTGTTTAGTAAAAGGCTAGGCCCACCGCCAATAACTGTGGAAACTGCTGCCTTGCAGTCTTACTTTTTTTTGTAAAAGGCTAGGCCCACCGCTTATAATTGTGGAAACTGCTGCCTTGCAGTCTTACTGTTTAGTAAAAGGCTAGGCCCACCTCTTATAATTGTGGGAACTGCTCCTTGCGTCTACTTTTTTCGTAAAGGCTTAGGCCCACCGCTTATAATTGTGGAAACTGCTGCCTTGCAGTCTTACATTTTAGTAAAAGGCTAGGCCCACCGCCAATAACTGTGGAAACTGCTGCCTTGCAGTCTTACTTTTTTTGTAAAAGGCTAGGCCCACCTCTTATAATTGTGGAAACTGCTGCCTTGCAGTCTTCCTTTTTTAGTAAAAGGCTAGGCCCACCACATATAATTGTGGAAACTGCTTCCTTACAGTCTTACTGTTTAGTAAAAGGCTAAGCCCACCGCTTATAACAGTGGAAACTGCTGCCTTGCAGTCTGACTGTTTAATAAAAGGCTAGGCCCACTGCCAATAACTGTGGAAACTGCTGCCTTGCAGTCTTACATTTTAGTAAAACGCTAGGCCCCCGCTAATAACTGGAAACTGCTGCCTTGCAGTCTTACTTTTTAGTCAAAGGCTAGGCCCACCGCTTATAATTGTCGAAACTGCTGGCTTGTAGTCTTACCGTTTAGTAAAAGGCTAGGCCCACTGCCAAATAACTGCTTGGGAAACTGCCTGCCTTGGCAGGTCTTTACATTTTCTTAGTAAAAACGGCTTAGGCCCACCCTTTACCGCTAATAAACTGGAAACTGCTTTTTGCCATTGCAACAGTTTCTTACTTTTTAGTCAAATTTTGGGCTTTAGGCCCACCTCTGGTTATAATTGATTCGGAAAACTTGGCTGGCTTGTAGTCTTACCGTTTAGTAAAAGGCTAAGCACACCGATAATAACTGTGGAAACTGGTACCTTGCAGTCTTACTGTTTAGTAAAAGGCTAGGACCACTGCTAATAACTGTGGAAACTGCTGCCTTGCAGGTGGTCTTTTTAGTTAAAGGCGAGGCCCACCGCCAGTAACTGTGGTTGATTATAGCAAGGGCATGCGGTCGTAAAAACTCCCTTGCCAAATAATAAACCATGCCTTGATATTGTAAGGAAAGGCGCATCAGGCAACCGACCACTTAGTGTAGGGATAACTGTGGGAAAGAAGACTGCTGCTAATAAATTGATTACTGGAGATTTTTCAGGTTCATATGCCTGTAAATAAGACCTCTAGCCATACTTGGAAGTGTAGTGGAACTCCTTATTTAAAATCTAATTTCAATTATTTTTTATCAAAAAACAACTGCTTTTAGAACTGACTTGGCGGCCAATTTAAAAAGTCTGTTTTTCCCTCCTTGCATATCCTATGTTGACACGTGATGGCTGGTCGATTGGTGTTGCTTTCAAGTAAAGATTTTTTTTCTGATATTCTTTTTTCTCTGCTTCGTCAATGTGATTTCCAAGGATCAGCTGAAAAGGTTTTTTTTGTCGTTTCACGTTTCACTTCACTCTGAGACAATGAATCTCTTGTTCAATGATTCGTGTGAGATTGGAAGAGAATTTCAAGTCAGGCATATATGAGATAGTTGCATAAAAGAGTCTCTTAGGAACATCAAAATTAGGTAATGGTGGCTGAAAGAATTTGTTAAGTATCTGATTGATTATTGTTAGAACTATTTCTTGTGGGAAAGAATTGGACTTAAAAAGGCTTAACAAGAATGTGATCTCATCATGAAAAATATTTCAAGAAGAGGAATATTCCAGGGCTCTGTTAACTAGTGTGTGGATTGTATTAAGTTTAAAAGATCGCTGACATGAGCTATTACCATCGTTACCTCAAGAAAACTGGAAAAGACAACCCTTCGACTGGAAAAGGACAAAGCAGATCTTGACTTTCTTCAGTATTGCCAGCTTAGTGATACCACTCCTAAATTCGTCCGATTCAGACTGTACAAATCCGCCCTCTACAACACCGAGTTCTATAAGGGTGCGCTGAAGACCTTACTCGAGAACGAAATTGATTGTAAAATTCGCATTATTGAACAATTAACTGTTATCACTGACGACCAATTGAAGAATTTATTTTACAATGATCTATCCATGTTGGACCGACCACTTTGCCAAAGGATGTTCTGCAAATTCATTAATAGCTATATTTCTGATGTGTTCATGAGACACCAAAGAAAGCTGCTGAATCTCGGTGTAGTCATTCCAGAAATCAATGTATTTTTAACTTTTCCGATTATGTTTTATTAAAGAGAGAAGAATTTTTATAGTCATTTGGCGTGGACGTTTGCTTGCCACCCTTTAGACCCAACTATGCCAGTTTTTTTCTACCTTTTGAGATTATATTCCAAAGACTGTTCAAACTTGAATTCAACCAAAATATTGGTAAGCTTCAACAGAAAATTTCTAACTTGGCTCATAAAACCTATCTCAATCTGAAAACTAATTGGACACCTTTTTTTAGACCTGCGGATTTGAAAATTCTCTTGAGGTTGAAGGAGCGAGAAGACATAATTATTTGTAAACCAGATAAAGGCAAGGGGGTGGTTATTATGAATAAGAACGACTATGTACAAAAAATGGAAAATATTTTGTCCTACAGTACCAAGTTTATGTCCCATGGTGAACCTACTTTTTTAGGTGTTTATAAAAGAGAAGACAAAATTAATAGATTCTTGAGGAAAATAAAAAATGAAAATGTTATAAATGAAACAAACTATCAACGGCTTTTTGTTACCGGTTCCTCGTTCAGCATACTCTATGGACAACCGAAAATTCATAAACATGATCTACCTTTAAGACCAATTATGGCTGCTTACAACAATCCTGCTTTTTCCAACTCTAAATTTTTGGCTGGACTTCTCTCTCAATACAGCAATAGTGAGTTTACTTTGAAAAATGGGCTTAAATTTCAACAATTAATAACTAGACAAGATGGAGACTATTATATGGTCAGTTTTGATGTGGAATCCCTCTTCACAAACGTTCCACTTATTGAGACTATTAATATTATACTGAATAAGATTTTTACTAATGATGAGACAATCTTTCATGGTTTTAACCGAACTATTTTTAAACAGTTACTCGATCTTGCTGTGCAAGACTCGATGCTCTTATTTAATAAGCGACTCAATTCGCAGGTCGATGGAGTTGCCATGGGATCTCCTCTAGGCCCCATTTTTGCCAATTTTTTATATGTCGGACTTAGAAATCAAATTTTTAAACCAGTGTGATCTCAACTTCAAACCCTCACTGTACCGTGGATACGTTGACGATACCTTTGCGTTATTTCAACACCCTTGGCAGTGTTCTTGGTTTTTAGATTTTATGAACAATCTTCACCCAAATATTAATTTTACAATGGAAGTTGAAAATGAGAGGATTTTACCTTCCCTGGATTTGAAAATAACAAGATCCAATTCTGAATTTGCCACGTCCGTTTACAGGACGTGGCAAACATACCTTTACAGGACTAACTAATAATTTTTATAGCTCATGTCAGCGATCTTTTAAACTTAATACAATCCACACACTAGTTAACAGAGTCCTGTAATATTCCTCTTCTTGGAAAATTTTACATGATGAGATCACGGTCTTGTTAAGTTTTTTAATGTCCAATTCTTTCCCACAAGAAATAGTTCTAAGAATAATCAATCAGATACTTACCAAATTCTTTCAGCCACCATTACCTAATTTTGATGTTCCTAAGAAACTCTTTTATGCAACTATCCCATATATGCCTGACTTCAAATTCTCATCCAATCTCACACGAATCATTGAACAAGAGATTCATAGTCTCAGAGTCAAACTTATATCTAGTAATCCAAGTACAATTGGCTCCTTCTTTAACTTTAAAGACCGCCTTCAGCCCTTCATGAGATCCAACTCATATGTAAATTTATTTGCCCTGGATGTCCGGGCTCTTACGTTGGATCGACTCGGAGGCTGCTGAGGGTCAGATATTGTAGCCATCTGGGTTTCAGCTTCCGTACTGGTCAGAGACTAAAACTGCCTGAATTCTCCAATATCAGGAACCACGCCTCTAATTGTAAAATTGAAATCCAAAAAGAACAATTCACAATAATAGATTACGTAAAAAAATCCTGACCATCTAACTACCCTCGAGTCCTTATACACTTAAGAAACTTGTTCCTTCACTCAATAGCAATACCTCCTCAGCAACTCTATACCTGGCATAGTTGACGTCGTCACCGTCAACTGATTTTTGGTCATTCCATCTTCCCTCTACATCATGGACGGTTGGTGTTTGGGTTGTTCTCTCTCTCTTTACCTGTTGTTTGTGTTTTTACTTTGTTCCTTTTAATTTCTAAGACTATTTTAATATTTGTGAGTTCCTTTGTTTTATCATTGAATGTTATTTATGTGTCTCTCTGCTCTTTCTCAGACTGATGATGCACAGAGGTTTCATGTGCGAAACGTTTCGTTGGTAATAAACTTGATCTCTTTTACTCATTGTATCATGGATACCTTCCGAAGCTCCTATATATATATATATATATATATATATATATATATATATATATATATATATATATATATATATATATATATATATGCGTGTGTGTGTGTATACATTTGTTTGTGTGATGACGACACACTGACAATTAATGGATATCGTGATATCCATTCAGATGTGTTTCCAACATATGTGGCGATAAGATCGGCTCTAAAAATACAGTAGGGAAAAGAGGTTGGCTGTCAGGCAGATGAAATATGGATGTGGAGCTTTGAATAATTGTGAGGAGTTTGAATAAAGGCCAATCGCTAAAATCCATCTCGGTGTGAGTGTGAGGAGAATATCTCGGTTCACCGCAAATTACTATTCCCAGTAGGGAGCCAGAGCTGTCTGGGCACCTTTCGTGGTGCACTGTAGGCATTATTCCAGGGTCTTTGCGGCGTCCCTTCCGCCCCAAGCTGCTGCTTCTTTCACGTCTTTAACTGTACCTCCGTTCATGTTCTCTTTCTTCCATCTGGCTTTCCACCCTCTCTAACAATTGTTTCACAGTGCAACTGCGAGGTTTTCCTCCTGTTACACTTTTCAAAATTCCTTTCTGTCAATTTTCCTTTAGCCTAAATTCTATATTCCATTTTATTCCAGATTGATTTCTTAACACGATTTTTTCCATGATACCTGATGACCTCTTCTAAGAAGTTCTGTTTCCGTTTCTCTTCTTCTTCTCTCTTTGGATGAAGAGGAAATAAAAAGTATAAAAGAACATTTGAGAAACGTAATTTAAATTATCTCTCGGAACTTATTTTTTATTATATAAAGTTATTTTGTTTTCTAAGTAGTTCTGTTTCATTGTCTCGACCTTATTCTCTTTTTTGGATGAAGAGGAAGATGAGATATTGAAAGAATGTTTGAGAAACAGGTCATTTAAATTATCTCTCAAAACTTGTTTTAATCATACAAAGTATTTTTCTTTTCTAAGTAGTTCTGTTTCCCTGTGTCGACTTCATTCTTGCTTTGTTAGTAGAGGAAGAAGAGAGAATGAAAGAATGTTTGAGACGCAGGTAATTTAAGTAATCTCTCAGAACTTTTAATTATACAAAATAGTTTTTTTTTCTAAGTAGCTCTGTTTCCATGCCTAGATTTTATTCTTTCTTTGAATGAAGAGTAAGAACAGAGAATGAAAGAATGTTTGAGAAACAGGTCATTTAAATCTTCTCTCAGAAGAGTTTTACCTTTTGGAAATTTGTGGTAAGAGAATTTCAACCCATTTCCTGGTGTTCCTCAGTGCTTCTGGTATGGGCTAAGCGTCTGCGGTCAAATTCCTTTTTTCGGTACGTTTACCTTTTTTTCTTTGATTTTCTTAAACCTTTGGAGAGTTGCTTTTGCTCTCTATATTTCCTTTTTGGCTGGCCATCTGTCTGTAGTTTATTTTTGTAATTGCAAGTTATTTTACTTAATAGTTCATAGATTCAGGTAACGTCTTTAATCAGGGTTATTAATGATTAAATCAGACTAATTTAATCAAGTAATTAAATCAGTGATTTTTTAAATTTGAAAATTCGTTATTTTTTATTTTTTATTTTATTTTTTTTATTTAAAAGCAGACTTTGAAAAATATGGGTTGGACGTTAATAAAAACTTAAGCATAACTGTGCTTCATCTATTTACTATGATACGAAAAAAAAAAAAATTTGCAAGCACATACTTTAGGCCAGAACTGGAAACTTAAAAGAGAAGTCAATAGTAATTCTGTCATAAAATACATTTTGAGGATAAAAAGGATTGAAAAAACATCTAACAAATCAAAAATACCAAATAAATAAAAAATCAAATAAATCACTGATTATTAATCTTTTTGATTTAAAAACAATTTTAAAAATACCAACCCAGCTTTAAATGTATTTTACATTTAATTTTCTTTTAACAACTATTGCATCTTTACGTCGCATTTATTTCTGGAAGCTTTTACATATAATTGAAAATTACTTAATTCAGTTAAAAAAGTCTGTTGTAGGTAAACTACTCCGTTATACAATAAAACGATAATTATTTTGCATACTTCTTTTTATTGTCTAGAATCGTGGTATTTTCCCCTTTATAACATATGCTTGCTGCGATGCGTGGACTCTGTAATTGGACGCTGGTATTGCATAATGCTATGCGTCATTGATGTTACGGCTGTCTTCTGCCCCCCTCAACATCTTAAACCGCCCCCTCCCCCCCCCCCTCCCCCGTCTTTAGCTGCAACCCCTTTCATTCCTTATACTGTGCCTCCGTCCATATTCGCTATCTTCTAACCTACTTTCCTGAACCCTCTCCTAACAAGTGTTTCATAGTGCAACTCCTGTTGCAGCTTTCGAACTTTTTATACTACTCTCGATCTCTCTTTCAGCGCTGAATGACCTCATAGGTCCCAGTGCTTGGCCTTTGGCCTAAATTCTATATATTCAGTTTAATTCTTTCTCTCTGTTTCCATGGTAAGCTTCCTAGGAGAAGAGTTGGGATTTCTTTCTATTACTTTCCACAAAAGCTGGAGTCTTCCAGTCATGATACATGAAGTCCAGTAAGACCTCTACTGCTGTTTCCGGTACATTTCTCGAAATCAGTTCCTCGCAGTCGATTGATAGAAAAATGATTACTGGAACGATCAAATGCTCGGAAAAATAGATTGCTCGAAAAGGGTTCGAGGTTTCCAGAATTCATCATATAATAAAAACACAAAATACAAATCCGAAAATTTAAATAAAAATGTGTCTTAGCGGTTAACGTAATGGTATTTGTCGTTTAAAGAATTAATATCGGATTTCGAGTAGATTCCAAGAATGAATACCGGCTTTCGAGCATTCGGTCTCTCGCGATCAGTTGACAGTTCGAGAAACAATATTTCGAGCAATTGATTTCTTCGAGCAATTTTAGCTTTCGAGCAACTGATTCCAGGAAATTGACCTGGATTCATATAATGGATGGTTGATTATTGGGGAGAGAGATGAAATCGTATAGCCTTCATCGTCATAAAAGGAAAGTGCGCAAGTTGTAAAATTCATGGTTAATTATTAAAAGAGATAACGTTGGGATTTCCTGTTTTATACAGTATCTAATCCTTTTTCCTTCTTCTCTTCCTAATTTGTGATCCCTTAAAGGATCATGTCAAGATTAGCGAACCCACTGTCTCTCAAGACAATATAATACTACTTTGATATATATATATATATATATATATATATATATATATATATATATATATATATATATATATATTTAAAACATCACAGTAGGGGCACGTGACTTCATTAAATAAGCGGATACCATAGGAAAAGGATAAGCAGCTCTTTCGTCTTCACTAAGACAATGTCTTTGTAAAGACGAAAGCGCTTCGATTTATGCTTATCATTTTCCTGTGGTATTTTCTTTATATATATATATATATATATATATATATATATATATATATATATATATATATATATATATATATATATATATATATATATATATATATATATATATATATAAACACATATTATATAGATATATATATATATATATATATATATATATATATATATATATATATACATATATATATATATATATATATATATATATATATATATATATATATACACACACGACGAGAGGACGAAATTATTATCAATAAAAAAATCCCCTTTGGTTAACATAATTGAAAATATATTGATTCCGAGGTAGAGCTATTTGGATATTAGAGGACTTTTGTAGCTCAATGCGTGTATATGAATCACGGTTATATGATAAAATGTATGCATGTATTTCTCCTGATAAGATAACCTTTTTGGTTTATTATTATGGTATGCGAAGTTATTAAAAAAGATATTTAGGAAGACTGAAATAAATGGATACAAGCTGCCTCACTATTCGTCGAACAGTCAGAACAACCAGGGTTATTTATGTGCCAGATTAGTTATCTGCATAAATGTACTCACTATTCTACACATACCTCAACGCTTTACCATACTACATAGTTTATATTCATCTCATCTTCGCGAACACAATGACATGTAAAATGTGTGAGTATGATTGCGTGTGTGTGTGTGTGTTCTAAATAAACACCAACTACTGTTTACATACTCTAAATGATCTATACAATGATACGCCATTCTGATTCATTTTCATGACAATAAAAATTGGATGTCCCGACAATATTATCTTTATGCTAAAGAGGAAGAGAGAGAGAGACACACACACAGGGAGGGAAAGAAGGTTCTGAGAAATAGGCAATTTCCATGAAATCTCCGAAGTCTTAAATTTGCGAAATTGTTGGGCGAATATCCACCTATTTCCTGCCGCTCGTTATATCGCTTTTGTTATACGCCGACCGTTATAGAGGCTAACATTGCCCTAGAGTGTTTACTTTTAGTTTCCTGCAAAAGAGAGCTATTGAGATGGCTCTTTGTTCGTCCGTCCGCACTTTTTCTGTCCGCCCTCAGATCTTCAAAACTGCTAAGTCTAGAGGGCTGCAAATTGGTGTGTTAATCATCCACCCTCCAATCATCAAATATACCAAATTGCAGCCCTCTAGTCCCAGTAGTTTTTATTTGATATAAGGTTAAAGGTAGCCATGATCGTGCGTCTGGCTTCTTATCTTGCTGTATCTCCACCGGCTTCTCATCTTCTTATTGTATCTCCACCGGCTCCTTATGTTGTTGTTGTATCTCCACCGGCCTCTTGTTTTCATATTGTATCTCCATTTTGTGTCATGGGTTTTAACGAGTCTTAACTTTTTCTGAGAAGGTAAAAATGCAGCTTAATTACTAGCCACATGGTGCCATTGACGAGAGAGAGAGAGAGAGAGGAGAGAGAGAGAGAGAGAGAGAGAGAGAGAGAGAGAGAGAGAGAGAGAGAATTATGTTGCGTCGACCTGAAAGACTGTTAGCAGAAAAAGTTATTTTCCACTGCGGGAATTAATTAGCTTATTTTATTTTTTTTTTTGCAAACTGAAGGATGCAACGATCTTTAACTTACGTGTTTTGCTGAAAATTTTGAGCTGATTTTTAAAATAATGGTATTTTGAGGTTTCACTCAAAATTATAATGAAAGTTGTACAGCAGTCGAAATATCTTTGAGACATGTTCTTCTCTCCATGGCAAATAGTCTGTTGAAGTTAAATTAGCAAAATAGATACAGGAGGTTTCCTATAGCTACCTCCTCTCTCTCTCTCTCTCTCTCTCTCTCTCTCTCTCTCTCTATATATATAATATATATATATATATATATATATATATATATATATATATATATATATGTTTATATATATTATAATATATGTTTATATTTTATATATATATATACATACGTATATATTATATGTGTGTGTGCGTGTGTGTGTGTATGTATATATATATGTATATATATATATATATATATATATATATATATATATATATATATATTTATATATTTATACATATATAAATATATATATGTATTTACTTACCCAAACACCTTAGCCAAATCCCTGATTAACGTCCAACAAAAGACATCTCCAAAGGACTTCTGGGGTATACGAAATCCCATGCCAGGACTGTGACCAATCTTACATCGGATTTACAGGTAAATCCCTTCCTCAGAGATTAATACAACACAAACGGTCAGTTAGGTATGGACAACAGAACTCGGCTATTTTCAACCATATAAATGAACATAACCATGGAATAAACTGGAATTTGTCACGTGTAATTTATAGCAGCAACTGCCGGTACAAGAGTCAAATGATGGAATCGGCCTTAATAAAAGAGAGGCAGGTAATGAACATCTCAAAAGGAGCATGGATTTCAGATACGATCGACAACGTCTTCATTCAACCAACACTTAAGAAGATTAAAGGAAGATTATCAGCGGGGGTGACTTAAATTGGCTTGTTTGTGGATGGACCTCTTGGTATAAATACCACCTTTTCTGTAAACTTTTCTCATTCATCTACCTGAAGAGAGAGACAGCAGTCTCTGAAATATAGTACTTTTTTTCTCTATATTTTGGTGTTTTTATGGGCTCCTTTTATTATATGTATGTATATATATATATATATATATATATATATATATATATATATATATATATATATATATTGTTTGAGCACTTAAAGCTAGCAATGCTATTTATTATTAACGTTTTGTTCATTAAGTCTTTTTTTATCATTTCTGTAGTTATGCCGTGTCGGCATTCTGTATCAAAACGAATATAAGGAAAAAAAGAAAGAAACAAAGAAGAAAACTAGTATTAATGAGTAGGCAATATCCAATTTCCGAATTTTACTAAAATTCTGAAAATGTTCGGCGAACAGCCTCTCATAAATTAGCTTCATTACTGTTCTATACTCGGTTTTTTTCCATCTGTCCATCCGCTGTGGTGTTTGAGTATGGTAACACTGCGTCCCGAGCTTTAGATAGTTACATTCAGCTTACATTCAACAATAATAACAATATCCTATTTCGAATATTAACGGTGTAATTCGCATACAGTAAATTATTAAAACACTTTTCAGTTGCAAATGTACACCCAGATATCCTTTTATTTACCTAAAACTTACACATAGCGTAACTATTTAAAGCCCGGGACGCAGTGTTACCATACAAAAACACCACAGGTGGATGGACAGATGGAAAAAAATAGAGTATAGTTATGTTAGCCATGAAGGCAAAATTTCTCTCGACATTATAATATTTTTTATCTCTATGGAAAAGACATTTGTAGTTTTTTTGTTTAATGTAGAACTAGACTTTAGAAGGAGGTTCGTCATATTGCCATGTAATCGTTCAGAAGTATTTTCCATTAAGATTAAAATGTTCAAAGGAATAGTTTCCTTTGGGAGGTTGGTCGCTTCATGAATTTCAGCAGTTGTTTAGTTTGTTATGAAAAAATAATCTGCTATGCTACGACTTTTTAATATAGAATTTCTTAATACTGATATTATTTACTAAAAAATGCATGAGCCACTTTTTGGGATGTTATCGCTGTATCTAGTTACATAGTCTCCTGCAAATATATATATATATATATATATATATATATATATAAATATATATATATATATATATAGTTATATATGTCGACTGAAACTTGTGTTCTAAGGGGAGAAGTAGTTTCTGTGTAGCTGCGAATATAGTCTCCATTAGCGATCCAGTTGCTTTATCGAACTCTGTATTTCATTTGTTCTACATTGGCCTCTAACGAGGAATTTTGAGAAAGGCTGATTTCTCATACTTTGCCAGTCGTGTTTACACGTGGAATCGGGTTGAATTGTGTTGTAGTTAGGTAATATTGTCATGTAACCTGCTTTCCTCCCGTAGAGTTCCGATAGTTGTTAGAATATTCTTCTTTTATATAATTAAATTGCTTGCCTTTTTTTTTTTTGGTTACTTGTGTCCAGGTTAACAAGAGCAACGTTTTATTCTGCACAAATGCAATATTTGATCTCTATCCTTTTCAAAGACAGGAAAACTAAAAATGACTTTTGAAAATTTGCTATTATTTGCCTCTTGATTTTGAGACTATTCACTAACTGTTACTACCCTATGAAATTTGTTTACTTTACAAGGATTCCTCCTCCTCCTCCCCCTCCCCTCCTCCTACCCCTCCCCTCGACATCTCCCTCCTCCTCCCCTCCCTCTTAATGAGAGAATGCCTTGACGAAGTCATTGGGCTTCCGCACGGCATATCATTCCCGCGCTGAAGCCTGGTGACGGGCAAGAGGGCTCTCGAACTGGGGAATTTTTTGTTTTCCCTCAGTTTGACTCTAAATTTCTCTCATCCTATTTCTATTACATATAATTGTTTCATTCTTCTTCATATTTATCAACTGTCTCCAACCTTGCTGTCAAAACTCTTACCCATTTCACTGTCCAGATATTTTTTAGGGGACATCGTATCCGGGATTGGATTTTTTTCAAAATCAATTGTGGGAGCTGTGGTGGTCTTGCCAACTACCCGATAATGTTTGGACACCTTGGAATGTCAGTATTTCCATACTGGCATGCGGGACTATTCTCGAACCAAAACTTGGTCTTTGGATTCCAGGGGTTGACCGGTTTCATAGAGATAGGACTCTCGGCATTCTGTCCGGTTTGCCTGCCACTACGATCAAAGTGGGGAGGATTGTATTCTTGTAATGCTCTCAGTCCCATCAAGCGGGTTTGGCATTCACTTGAGCCACTCGAATCATAGTGGTACCATCCTTTTGTGGTAGGGTAGGGAGTGGACATTTGAAAAGCAGCTCTCACATGTGTCATTGGTGGAGAAATTAATTTCATGAAAGGATAATGGGTTCTCTTTTGGGATGTCAGACAGTCTGATTTTTTTTTCCCCAACTAATTTAATGACTGAAATTAATGTTTCTTGTACCCCTGGATCGAATGGCGAACCTCAGACATGTTGACGACCTCTGCTAATTTAATTCGGGAAAACTCTGTTGATGACCTCGGAACTAGGAAGGACCATTCTAATGATATTCCAAAATTGAGTAATCTGGCTAACGCAAGGAAACTTCGAATCCTTCATGTCACCCAAATTCCAATAGAGACAAATTATGATAATATATACAAAGAATTTGAGTGTTATAGATCTATAACAGAAATAAGAATGAAACTTGAAGATACAAAATGGGATTCATGGATATCTTACAATAGTCATGACGAAGCATTTAATGCAATATGTAATATTAAAAATATCAAAATAAATAACTTGAATATAATGGCTGCTCTTTGCGACAAGGTACCAAAGGATTTGGATGTTTATAGACCTGCGGACTGGTTTGAAAAAGATGCTGATTTAGTTATGCCTTCCCAGCGGAAGCCAAAACCACCGATGTGGCTTGTAGCTAAATCTCAGGGGGTTACAGGGAACTATTTCAAAATATGCAAATTAATTCAGAAAAAAGTAGGAACTATTGCACCGGGAGATATATCTCGTTTTGGAAAAAATAGTTACCTTATCCATGCCAAATCATGCACACAATCCGTAATACTATCCAACCTTAAAACAAGTGATGATGATATTAAGTTAGATGTCAAACCCCACCTCAATTTTAGCTACGGAAGGGGAGTAGTTTTTAACAAAGATCTGTATGAATTTACAGAGGAGGAGATACTGGCCATGTGTCCACTAAATGTATGGAAAGTACACAAAGTCCCAGGTACCTCAATGATCATCCTTACTTTCCAGGATGCTGATGTACCTTCCCACATTATTATTGAAAATGAAATTATTAAAGTTCGACCATTCAAGCAGAAGCCACTGCAATGTTTTATTTGTTTTAAATTTGGACACCCGTCAAAAGTTTGCAAAAACGAAAAAATGTGTGGTATTTGCTCCAAATCTTACCATGGAGAATGTGCACTTGAGGCCAGGTGTTTAAATCGCAACTCAAATCATAAATCCCCTGACAGGAGCTGCGAGCTGTATAAGTTGGAAGAAGCTGCCCTTAACAAATCCAATTTAGAACATATAAGTGTGGGAAATGCCAAAAGACTATTAAATAAATCAAATAGCTATGCAAAGGCATTAAAATCAAACCCACCTAGTACTGCCAGTAGTTCTAGAAAAAGAAATATACCATCTAATGATAAAATGCTGCATGATGAGGTAGGCCTATTGCCTTCTGAGGCTTTGCCAGTGTATTAACAGTGGGGCATTGCCCATCTCGTACAACCTTCGTCCCCCATTACAATAAGTAGTACAAACCTCTCTCAGGCCATGTCCTTGCCAAATTTGATGGAGGTTCCACTTAAAACCAACTTACCTGGTGCACCTGTTGTGGGGAAGGTGCAAAAACCTAGAAGCCCACCACCTATTAATCGAAAAACAGAGAGACCTCCATCTCTCTCACCCCCTTCCATAAGAAACATTAAAGCTATGACATCAAATAAATTTGATGTTTTATCTGTTGATGTTTCTGATCAACTGGAAGATAACTTGAATAAATCAGAAATTGAAGTTGAGATCCACCATCCGCCTCAACAAATAAATCAAAAGGACACAAAGAAAAAGACAAACGTAAAACCCGATATATTAAGACCATCTCTAAAGAAACCTACAGGAAATAATGTTAGATTAAAAGTTGCCAATGGGAAGACCTCGTCCAAGATGTCTTCCAGAAGTGATCCATAGTTTTCTCCTCCATTTTGCAATGGAATTGTCAGGGTTTAAGGGCCAAATATGAAGAATTTAAGCTACTAATTCATGAGCATTCCCCCTTAATTGTATGTCTACAGGAGAGCAAGCTTGATGCTAATACTCCTTGTCATCGAGAGTATGTTAGCTATAGAACACCATATAATCAACAAGCATGGAGCCATGGCGGAAGTCTCATTTACGTTCGTCGAGATGTTCCCCAAATATCTTTGTCTATTCGTACACCTCTGCAGGCAGTGGTTGTACAGATTGATATAGGGAGAAAATAAACAATATGCTCTCTGTACCTACCTCCAAATGATAATATTTTGTATGATAATTTAGTAGAGGTGATTCAACAACTCCCCCCAACCTTTTCTCTTACTGGGAGATTTGAATGGTAGACATCCTTTATGGGGCGATGTTTTAGCAAACACAAGGGGCAATATTATGTCATCAATTGTGGAAAATGAGGATGTCGGACTCCTTAATACAGGAGAGCCCACACACTTTCATGTCCAGACAGGTACCTTGTCATGCATTGACCTATCAATCGCAAGCTGAAATTGCCTTCTCGATTTCGATTGGAGGACATTAGATGATTGGCATACTAGTGATCATGCACTTATCATTATAAACACCAACAATGGTCCACCTTTACAGAGATCGCCACGATGGAATCTTGACAAGGCAGACTGGGGTAGATTTCGTGAGCTAAGCGAAATTGAAGGGAATGCAGAACAGTTTGAAAAAATTGATGATGCCATAGACATGCTGAATGGAACCCTTCATACAGCAGAAGTCAATTCAGTTCCCAAAACAACAGGGTTATTCAAACGACGACCAGTCCCCTGGTGGTCTTCAGAACTAACTGCCCTGCACAGAGCCACAAGAAGGTCTTTAACCCGATTGCGCAGACGCCGTACTGAGGAGAATGTAATTATATACAAGAAATGTAGAGCACAGTTCCGTCGTGCCATGAAAAAAGCTAGGCGCCAGTCTTGGGTGTCTTTTATTTCCTCCATTAACAGTAGAACACCACCATCTTCTGTGTGGAGGAAAGTAAAAAAGATAGCAGGCAAATTCACCCCCAACCCACCACCAGTGTTGAAGGTGAATGATCAGTATGTGACTGGAGCAACTGAGGTTAGCAATACCCTGGCGGATCATTTCTCAAATGTATCATGCAAGTGTGAAGCAGCTCCTGGTCACCAGTTTAGGAGCATTGAAGAAAAGAAAATTTTAAATTTTGCAACAGGAAGGGAAGAGTCATACGACTCTCCTTTTACTGAAAGAGAATTTGACTCCGCACTTGCTACGTGTAATGATACAGCCCCTGGACCCGATGGAATTCCATATGCAATGATTAAACATGTACCTGTAAATACAAAGTTGTTTATTTCAAGCATTATCAACAGAATATGGCATGATCATAGTTATCCAAGTGTTTGGGAACTAGCCATTATTTTAGCCTTTTTAAAACCTGGTAAGGATAAGTTTTTAGCAGCAAACTATCGACCAATTGTATTGACATCTTGTTTATGTAAGATCATGGAGAAGATGGTCAATGTAAGACTGATATGGTACCTGGAAAAGAAGGGTATTTAATCACCTATCCAGTGTGGATTTAGAAAAATGCATTTAACGACTGATGTGTTGATACGACTGGAATCTTCTGTTTGTGAAGCCTTTGCTTCCAAACAGCACCATGTAAGTCTTTTTTTTATCTTGAAAACTGCATGGAGATATGGTATACTTAAAACCATTCATGAATTGGGATTACGAGGAGAGTTACCATTGTTCATTCAATCATTTGTTTCACATAGATTTTTTCAAGTCAGAGTGGGGGAAACTCTATCAGAGAGGAGATGTCAGGAAGGAGTTCCCCAGGGTAGTGTGCTAAGTGTAACACTATTTGCACTAGCCATTAATGGGATATCCTCTGTCATTCCCCAAGATATTCTCTCAACATTATTTGTGGATGATCTCTCCATATCATTTGCTGGATCTAGAATGTCGATGGTTGAGAGAAAACTACAACTCTCAATTGACAAAATTATTCAGTGGGCTGATATGAATGGATTTAAGTTTTCGACAAACAAAACTGTTGTTGTCCATTTCTGTCGTATTCGGGGAGTACATCCAGACCCGGATATATACATCAAAGGCCAACGGATCCCATGTGTAAGTGAAGCTAGATTTTTAGGTTTGATATTTGATTGCAGGTTGACATGGGTTCCTCACTTAAAGGCGTTAAAAGTTAAGTGTCTTGAGGCCCTGAATATTTTAAAAGTATTGTCACATACATCATGGGGGGCAGACCGCAAAACTATTTTAAAATTATACAAGGCCTTAATTTTTTCAAAAATTAGTTATGGGTGTGAAATATACTCCTCAGCCACCCCAAGCCGATTAAAGGTATTAGATTCTATACACCATGCTGGTATTAGATTGTCTACAAGAGCGTTTAGAACTTCGCCTATTCCAAGTCTCCTTGTTGACGCTGGAGAATTAACTTTAGACCTTTACCGAAAGTCTTCTATTATTTGGTATTGGTTTAGGTTGCAAAGACTTCCCAATTCTTTAGCCTGTCAGACTGCAAACTTTGTAAGGCATTGTAGATATTTTGAGTTACACCCAAAATCTCCTCAACCTTATGGTTTTCGGGTAAAACAATTGATAAACGGTCTTGATATAGCAAGAAATAGAGTTCTTCCATTTAGGATATCACCAACCCCTCCATGGAAATTACCAGAGATATCTTTTTGTAAATATTTTATTGGTATACAAAAGAAAGGCATGGACTGAATTAGAAGCCAGGTCTCTCTTTCATGAACATGTCGAAGAACATAGGGAATCGACTTTTATATATACAGATGGCTCCAAATCTGATGCTGGCGTTGGATTTGGAGTATATAGTAGTTCTTTTAATTGTAGAGGTGCACTTCCTCTAGTATCTTCCATATTTACTGCAGAACTATATGGCATATTAACCGCTATTGAGAAAATAGCATTAAAAGATGAGGGCAATTTTACAATTTTTAGTGATGCAAGAAGTGTCTTTCAAGCTTTAGAAGTTTTTAATTCTAGTAACCCTTTGGTTTTAAAGATTTTAGAGTGGCTTTTCATTATTGGTCTGAAAGGCATAACAGTTCGATTTTGTTGGGTTCCGGCACACGTAGGTGTGCGTGGAAATGAGGAGGCCGATTCACTGGCAAAGAATGCTGCAGCTGAGTTGCTACCAAGAAGGTATCCCGTTCCATGTAATGATTTTTTACCTATAATTAAGAATTTTATTTATAATAATTGGCAAATGTATTGGGAAAGCTTAGCTGATAATAAGATGAGAGAAATAACAAATGTTATATCCCCTTGGAAATATAACGTGATGCCCCGAAAGTGGGAGACTACTCTTTGTCGTCTCCGAATTGGTCACACTCGGATGACACATGAGTTTTTGCTAGCTGGCCAACACCAACCATATTGTGACGACTGTTTGATACCCTTGACCGTGAAGCATTTGTTGACTGAATGCCCCACTTATAGCACGGAAAGAAATAGATATCTGTTTGAGGCTCGAGGTGAGGATGGCAGGCTCATCCTTGCCAAGATTCTTGGACATCATGTGTCGTACAATGCAAGTGGCATTTTTAGATTTATTTCAGAAGCAGGTCTTCTGAAAGCTATTTAACTTTTACAATGACATATTTGCTCTTATGGTTTTAATTGAATATACTTTTATTCTTTATTTATAATAAACGATATCGGCGTCAATGACCTTCGATGTCAGGATGCCAGAAAACTTCCAATCATTCATTCATTTCTGTGTGTGTGTGTGTGTATATGTGTGGAAATTGTCACTTATACACGTGTGACTTGAATTTGCCGATTATGGCAAACTTAAAATGTCCTTAAAATTTAATAATGCAAAAGGTGGATTGTATGTGTCCATCAAAAACAAAAATAAATAAATAAAACAAAATCCTTAAAAAATGTAAAAGGTGGGTTGTAAGTCGCCTCAAAAAATAATAAATAAAACGAAACCTTTAAAAATTAAACAAAGATTAAAAATATGAACTGTTATGCCCTCAAAAAAGAAAAAAAATTAAAACACAAAACTTAAAAAGAATAATAAATATGCAAAAGATGGAGTGTATATCATTAAAAAAAAAAATAATAATAAAAAAAAGTAGCAAGTGTGAAAATGACGAAATTCCCATACACGCAAATTAAGCCACAATAACGTCTAATATCGAGGTCTCTATACCTTGGGATTATATTTCACCCTTGGGTGAAATATAATCCCAAGGTCTAGAGACCTCGATATTAGACGTTATTTGTGGCTTAATTTGCGTGTATGGGAATTTCGTCATTTTCACACTTGCTACATTTATTATTATTATTATTTTTAATGATATACACTCCACCTTTTGCATGTATATTATTATTTTTTTTTTAATTTTGTTTAAAATTTTCTTTAGGGCATACAATCCACATTTTTCATTTTAGTTTATTTTTTTAAGGTTTGTTTTATATTTTTTTTGTGGCGACATACAATCCACCTTTTACATTTATTAGAATTAGTGTTTATATATATATATATATATATAATATATATATATATATATATATTATATATATATATGTATCGAACTACTAATGTCCTTTAATATCTAATTCGCTCTACTTCGGAATTAATATATTTTCATATATGTTTAACCGAGGGGGAATTTATTAAGCGATAATAGAATTGGCGGCCGACAGACGCGAACCATCGACCTCTCAATTCCAGGACTGGCAGTGAAGCCCCAAACACTGCCAGTCCTGGAATGAGAGGTCGATGGTTCGCGTCTGTCGATCGCCAATTCTATTATCGCTAATAAATTCCCCCTCGGTTAAACATATATAAAAATATATTAATTCCGAGGTAGAGCGAATTAGATATT
>NC_061104.1:43456007-43603507 GCF_015104395.2 Macrobrachium nipponense
GTTATTCCAGATTCTTTTTTAGGGATCTTGGAATCGTTCCTAGTGTTCCTATGATTATGGGTACAATTCCCACTGGTATACCCCATATCCTTCTTCTTCTTCTTCTTCAGAAGATGAACCTGGTTCCTAGGGAACAAGCCCACCACAGGGGCCATTGGCTTGAAATTCAAGCTCTCAAAGAATATTATGTTGTTTGAAAAAAAGTAAGAGAAGGTAATGGGAAGTACAGAAAGAATAGCACAGTTCTTAAAAAAACAGATAAATTAGCAAATGTAGAAAGCAAGAGGGAACAAAGAGAATATGAATGGAGGTACAATAAAAGGACTGAAAGTGGTTTCATCTAGAGGCCGAAGGGACGCTGCAAAGAACCTTGAGTAATGCCTACAGTGCACCGCATGAGGTGCACTCACGGCACTAGACACCTACTACCCAAAGGGGCTCTTGGTACGGTAGTGAGAGCCCACAGCCCCGCCCCCAGGATAATATCAAGCTGTACTACAAAGTCTTCATGAGTTCCCAGTACCGTGAAGAAGAGGACTCCATTAAGAAAATTATTTCTGAAAATATATCCCCGACTTCTTGGAGCACATTAAGTCCCATTTTCTATCCTTTCAAAAGAAGAGGGAAATGTGATGGTAATCTAATGGGTCTTAGGAAGCCCAGGTGTCTAAGAGACCATTTAAAGAAGAGAGAAAGAAGAAGAGCGGGAAACCCACCGTGAATGAATGATAGAAAGTGGGAATATGGCATATTCCTATATTCAATATGCTAATATTAAATACTCATGGACGACTGAAGGAAGAGCCACAGGCTGACAACCTACACATCTCTTGATAATGAGCCACAGGCTGACAACCTACACATCTCTTGATAATGGGCCACAGGTAGGGCCTGAAAGTACTCGAGTGTGGAGTAAAATTAAATGTAAATACTTAGAAGTAAACACGTTACACAGTGATTTTGTGGGTTTCTTTTTCAAATAATAATAATGTCCTGTTTCGAATATTAGCGGTGTAAGCATACAGTAAATTATTAAAACACTTTTCAGTTGCAAATGTACATCCAGATATCCTTTTACTTTCCTAAAAATTACACATAGCATAATATTCTAAAGGCCGGGACGCAGTGTTACCATATGCAAACACCACAGGCAGGTGGACAGATGGAAAAAAACAGAGTATAGTGATTCTCGTTAGTGTAGTTGTTTGCTATTTTTCTTGTGCCTGCTACTCCTTGTCATCGCGTGTGTGCGTTTTCAGGGTTCTTGAGATTTCTAAACCTCCATATCCCTTATTTATATTCCTGGATAATTACACTCACTGACCACAAGAAGTGGACATACGAACTCCACAATAACACGGGGAAAAGCGTGTTATCAACAGGTACTCACCTTGCAAAAGCCCACCACTTTGAGTGATTACACCCCTTGATCCCAACTCCTTGACGAAGTGGGGGGCTTAGGAATCCACTGTAGAGAGAGTATGCCCCTTTATGCCTATGTTCTCTGCTGTGGATCCAACTGAACATTGGGACCTTTAACTCCTTTACTCCTCCTCTTATAAATTTTCCCCCTTCCATCCTTCTTCTTTCGTTGACGACCTTGGCATGGTTTTGGACTAATTGAATTGACTGCTCTTTTAACTTGATGGAGGGTGGAGTTGGACGGCATGCCACTTCACCCGTAAAACTAGAGTACCTGACGTGGTTGAGCGAGGGGAAATTTTTATGTCAAGCCATGCCCACAGTGCTGGGTCCGATCTCATGGGACTGACGACCCTTAAGGCATTGTGGGTATGGCGTATATCCAGGTGAGTGTCCCAGGGCAGTTACCACTGTGTAACAGTATTGCTCCTCCCCCAGTTGGGCCTCCCTGGTGAGAGGGACCTCATCCTGGACGAAATTTACAACTTTATTATATGGAAAATTGAAAAAACATCCCTACAACTTCTGGCACGGATTTGGACCATTCTAACGGAAGCTCAAATGACAAAGACCAGGTTGGTATTAAAACATTAATACCATATATTAAACCTAGGAAACCTCAGTACCGTCACAACCCAACCTTGACTCACTTTGACTCCCTGTTTGGGAGTGGAAGTTGGTCAAGGTTTCTAACCATGGAAGCTGAACAAAATATTTCATCCTTGAAATTCGAAAATTTTTTACTAAACAGACATCCAACGAAAGAAATGTCCTTCAGAAAAATAAAAGAGAAGACATGGCTTATAGAAGCCGCAACAAAAAGCCAGTCAGATACTATTAATGTTATAGTGGAAAAGCATGATAATGTGAACAGCATTCAGGGTACCATTGTACGTCCTGATAATAACGATTAACCAATTAATAAGAAAATGCTTTTAGACTCTTTGAAAAAGAGATACCCCAAAGTTGAGGATTGCGAGGTATATGATATTACAAGTAAAAGAGGCAGTAAACAAGTAGTAAAAATAGCAAAAATAAAATTTTAGGGTTCACAACTACCTCAAAAAATAAAATTTTAGTCCAAAATAGAGAGTTAAGACCCTATATTCCAAAGCCACTGCAGTGTCAAAATATGTTTATTCAAAGTAAAGTACTAATTGGATAACTCAGGTTATTACAGGATAGTTAATAGAACGATAATTCATAGTTCAAGTCTCACAGACAACCCCCGGTATTTTAATAGTCTTAATCAGTAATTAGTCACACCAATTATCTCCTCTCCAAAATACAGTCCCTTCCACAACAGGACACAGCCCCCTGACTAGGACACTTAGTCCCCTCCACTAGATACGTCTGTTTAAAAGACAGGAGAACACACTAGTGAGCACACACAATTGTAAAGACAAAGTCAAAAGATTAAATGAAATAGAACATCTTTACAAAATGTCAAAAATAAAGTAGGCCATATCTTTGGCTAAATCACAATAACTCACCCATTGCAGCTTGGAATGTCAACACTGAAACAAATATAACTTTTGCTGAGCTATCCCGGCATCTTGTCTTTTCTCCCATAGCGGTCTCCCTAGTTCTTGGCTAAACCATGCCATTAAGAATGGACATAGTTCGTACACGTACACATGAATTCACACTCTTCAGTAACTGGTCGCAGCCAGTTTTCAAAGGCACCTTGAACAAGCCCTCATGGCACTGATATGCTTAGGTAAGGAACTTTAACATCATACCACCCAAAAAAGTTATCAGCATTCTTAGGTTGTCACGCGGACTCTGTCTCCATGGGAAGTTAAAAATGATGAATCTCCAATTTCTAAGAAATGTCACAATGATACATATTATCAGTCTTTATTTGTTTATATATATATATATATATATATATATATATTATATATATATATATATATATATATATATATATAATATGTGTGTGTGTGTGTGTGTGTGTTACATAAAAGAGGGATTTGTTAAGACAATATGTTTAGATACCGTTTTAATGTGAGATGCTGTGACTTTCTTAGAATGTAGAGAGTCATCGATTTAGTTTCTCCTTGGAGACAGTGCTAGAGGTGACAAGCTTGGGAATGCTGACATATCTTTTGGGGTGGTGTGATATCAAAGTTGCTGTATGTGCAGATCAGTGGCACGTCCTGTTGCTACGGGCGATCGCAGAGGTGCCTTTGAAACTGGATACAGGCAGTTCCTGGGTGTGGACAATGTGTGTGAGTTCGTGCGTGTGTGCGAGCTTCGTCCCTACAAAATGTGAATGTAGGATTACCATGGTGGGAGATCTGTACAAGAGAGGCGAGAAGCCAAGATGGCTTCTTTGAACAGTACTTTTATTATAAAGTGATTGTAAATACTGTGTTGAATGGGCGGATCTGGAGAAAGGGGAACTGATCTGAGACAAGGGGAACTGACTTAATTACTATGGTGTACTGTACTATGACTATGCCTAATGTTATGGCTAAACTAATGTTAGTTATTTGATTAATTATTGAGGGTTATCTGAGTTATTTGGACTTTGAGTTTAATATTTCATTTAATCTTTTTGTTAAGAACCTGAGTTATTTAGTTTACACTTTACTTTTAAATAATTATTATTTTTTATAAGTTCACGTGTCTGATTTGATAGCCTTAGGTAATGGAGAGCGGGGTGAGGGGGGGAGCGGTCCTTACATCTTGTTCGGGTTGCCCCAGGTCCCTCAGTGTGAGGCACCTCTAATGTCTACCAGAGAGTTGCTAGTACATCTTCCAGTATATTTTGCATATTCCAATCTTGGATGGTCTGGGATGCAGCTTAGATATTTGTCGAGCTTATTCTTAAACACATCTACGCTCACTCCTGATATATTCCTCAGATGAGCTGGCAACGCATTGAATAGACGCTGCATTATCGATGCTGGTGCGTAGTGGATTATGTTCTGTGTGCTTTCCTTATTTTTCCTGGTATAGTTTTGGGCACTATTAATCTACCTCTGCCTGCTCTTTCTGATATTTTTAGCTCCATTCAGCTATTCCTTCTATCTGTTTCCATGCCTGAATTACCATTTAGCGTTCTCTTCTCCTTTCTAGACTATATAATTTTAAGGATTGTAGTCTTTCCCAGTAGTTAAGGTCCTTAACTTCTTCTATTCTAGCTGTAAAGGACATTTGTACATTCTCTATTTGTGCAATATCCTTTTGATAGTGCGGGTACCATATCATATTGCAATATTCAAGCGGACTACAAACATATGTTTTATAAAGCATAATCATGTGTTCAGCTTTTCCCATTTTTTCTTTACATTTTGCCACTAGAATTGCTATTTGATCATTGCATAACATGTTCCTAATCATCATCACACCAAGGTCTTTAACTGCTTCCTTATTTGTGATTGTCTCATTATTAGGTCGCCTATATGCATATAGCTTTCCTTCTCTGTCTCCATAATTTATTGATTCAAATTTATTAGAGTTAAATACCATCCTATTTACCTCTGCCCAATCATATACTTTGTTAAGGTCTCTTTGTAGCGCATTCCTATCTTCATCACAAGTAATTTCTCTACTTATTCTTGTGTCATCGGCGAAACTATTCACTACTGAGCCCTTAACATTACTGTCTATGTCTTCAATCATAATAACAAACAGTAATGTAACTAACACCATACCCTGTGGCACACCGGATATTACCTTAGCTTCATCCGATTTCTCATCGTTTACAATAACTCTGTTTTCTGTTGTGTAAAAATTCTTTTAACCATCTTCCTACTTTATCCACTATATTATGTTTTCTAATTTTCTTCGCTAATATATTATGGTCTACCTTGTCAAAAGCTTTTGCAATGTCTAGATAAACTACATCTGTTTCATTTCCGCTTTTCATATTTTTGTATATGTACTCACGGTGGACTAACAGTTGGGTTTGTGTACTTTTTCCGGGTACGAAACCATGTTGTCCTATATTAAACAAATCGTTTTTTTATTAAATGTTTCATAATATTTTTCTTCATTACCCTTTCATACACTTTCATAATATGTGATGTTAGACTCACAGGCCTATAATTACTTGCCTCTAGTCTTGATCCACTTTTGAAAGTAGGGGTAATATATGCTAATTTGTGCTTATCATAAATCTTGCCTGTATCTACACTTTATCTTAATAATATTGCAAGTGGCTTTGCGATAGAATGAACTACTTTCTTTAACAAAATAGCAGGGACACCATCAGGACCTGCAGCAGCTCCACTTTTAATTTCATTAATAGCCTGCTCAATATCAGCTTCATTAATATCTATGTCAGCTAAATATTCACTATTTTCGTCCCTTACTTTTATATCATTATCTTCATTATCAATTCTAGGGGTGAATTCTCTCTTATATCATTCTGCCAATATGTTGCATATTTTCTTTTTTTCCTTCGTTAATCTCCCTTCAATTCTTAGAGGGGCTATTTCTATTCTTCTTTTATTCATCTTTTTTGCGTATGAGTATAATAGTTTGGGGTTTTGCTTGATATTTACTATGGTTTTTTCTTCCAAGTCCCGTTTTTCATTTTCTTTTGATTGTACAATCTTTTGTTCTGCCTTTTCTATCTTACTTTTTAGTTCTATAACTTTCCATGCATCTTTTTTTCTTTTGCAAGACCTTTTTTCCACTTTCTGATTTTCTGGAACAAGATCCTTCTGTCTCTTGGTATGCATGACTGATGTTTACTTTTCTTCTTCGGTATATATTTATCCACTATTTTCTCTAATATTTTAAATAGTATCTCCGTATTTACCCTTATGTCATCACTTACGAAAATGTTATCCCAATCTTTGTTTCATTCTTCATTTATTTCTGACCATTTTATATTTTTACTGTAGAAGTTGTATTTTGCATATCCTTCCCACTTTTTCATTTCTTGCTTATCTCTGTTTTCACTTGCTTTGGAATGGACTGTTAATTCTATGACTCCGAAATACTCGTATTATAAACTATTATTTCTTTAACATAATTCACCTCGTTCACAAATACTAGGTCTAAAGTATTTTCCTTTCTTGTTGGCAGGTGATTTATTTGTTGAATTTTGTATTCTAGTAGCATATCTAATAGCTTTTCGAATTGCCTCTTATCTTCTGCACTACTATTACTCTCTTTTTTATATGTATAAATACAACCACAATCTCCTATTCGTTCTTTCCAGTCTACGAAAGGAAAGTTGAGGTCTCCAGATATGAGAATAGTCCAGTCCTTGTGATTTCTACATATATCATCCAATTTTTCTATTATTATGTCAAACTCTTTAGTATTAGGGGGTCTATATACTACTATGTTCATTAATTTTTCAGAATCAAATTCTACCGCTATTAGTTCAAATTCTGAGTTACTATATTTCTCATATATTTTTCCTTGTATTTGTCTTTACCATATATTGCGGTTCCCCCTTGATTCCTATTTTTTCTATCTGATCGTGGAGAGAGAGAGAGGAGAGAGAGAGAGAGAGAGAGAGGAGAGAGAGAGAGAGGAGAAGAGGGAGTGTTTGCCATTTGCCTGCTGCTCTGGTTCATTGCTACCTTTTAAAATAGAAGAACTGAGATTTTAGTAATCGGTTAGGATATATATAGATATATATATATATATATAATATATATATATATATATATATATATATATATATATATATATATATATCTCTCATGTGTATATTATATATATATATATATATATATATATATACTATATATATCTATATATCTATATATATTATATATATATATATATATATATATATATATATATATATATATATTATATATATATATATATATATATATATATATATATATATATATATATATATATATAAATACCTCATGTGTATATATAATATATATATATCTATATATATATATATCTATATATATATATATATATATGATATATATATTTATATATATATTATATTAAATAATATATATATATATATAGATATAATATCTATTAAATATATATATATAATCTTTTCTCATGTGTATAATATATTAATATATATATATATTAATATAATTAATATATTTATATTATAATATATATATATATCTATATAAACTTTGCTTTGAATCATACTTTCAATCATATAAATGAACATAACCATAGAATAAACTGGAATATGTCACGTGTAATTTATAGCAGCAACTGCCGGTACAAGAGTCAAATGATGGAATCGGCCTTAATAAAAGAGAAGCAGGTAATGAACATCTCAAAAGGGAATTGGACCTCGGACATCGTCGACGCAGTGTTCATTCAACAACGATTAAGAAGATTAAAGGAAGATTATCAGCGGGGGTGACCTAAATTGGCTTACTTGTGGACGAATCTCTTGTATAAATACCACCTTTTCTGTAAACTTTTCTCATTCATATACCTGAAGAGAGAGCAGCAGTCTCTGAAATATAGTACTTTTCTCTCTACATTTTGGTGTTTTTATGGGCTCCTTTTATTAGAATATATATATATATATATATATATATATATATATATATATATATATATATATATATATATATATATATATATATATATATATATATATTATATATATATATATATATATATATATATATATATATATATATATATATATACACACACACACACATGAGAGATTTTTAAATCCGCCACTGCCATACCATCTCAATCGTAACTCTCTTATAACTTCTGTAATCATTACTAAGACTTCCCTTCGTCTTATTTCATCATTTTCCAATCTCTCAAACAGCAATACTCCCATAATCCACTCAGCATTCTCATCTCTGTTTTCTGAATCTTTACTTCCTCTTTTCTTCTTAGAGCCCATGTTTCTGCTCTATACATTAATGTGTCCCGGGACGGGCGGGCGAGGCCCGCCACGTGTCCCGGAACATTTGAGATGGCCTTTGTCCAAAATGTAAGGGAAAAAAAAAGAGGAAATATGGGAAAATGGAGAACTTATGACATACCTTGGATAATTGTTAAAGGGAATGCAAGGTCGCCATTGAAAACTCAGCGGATTAATCTAATTTACATTCATTTACAAGCAACATTGAATGGCCTAGGATAAAGGCAAGGCAGCTATGCCATGTGGGGGAAGCCATGTACTGTCTGGAACACTCTTATCTTTCACAAAGTGGAAAAACTGGCCGAAATCAACATCTACTGCAATGCTGGTTTCCAAATTTATGAATTCAGGTAATACAAGCGCTTGCGAGGAGACGGAGCGTGGACTTAGCAATCTGGAAATGAATTCCCAAATTACACACAACATAAACTAAAGACTTCTTACATAATATCTCAGCTGATCACTATGGAGGGTGTTTATCTTTAACCACACACAAGAGGAGGAACTCTAGTGCTTAAATGAAATGTTCAATGAAGACTTAATCTTGGACAGGTCACAGGGGTAGCATGTGCTACGATGGTGGATAAAGGATGTTCAGTTGAGGAGTTATAAAAGGAAATTTGATAATGGAAATAGCAAGATTTGTCTTGGAGGAATAGGACTAGTTGGATTTTGCACTTTCGAGACACACCTGTAGTCCTTAGTGGCTTGCACATGTATCGTGATGTCTGAGGAGGGCTCCAACCAGCGACGACGAAACAAAGGGGCTGACTTCAAGTCAGAGGCGAGCACATCTGCCCGATAACAAAAGCTGGTGTAGACTGAGGACGAATCAGGGCATTTGCAAGTGGCCTGGGATCACACACTGCCTACGGCATTGTCTGGAAAGATGCAAAAAGGGATTTTGACGAAGGAAAAATCTATTTCTGGGTGATTGGCTCGTGTCGCCCTATGAAAGTATCCTTAATATCATTCTTTCTAGGTAAAATTAGCCTAAAATTACCAGAGAAAACAAAATTAAGAAAAATGTCAGTAAAACTGACTCGCTCACTCTTAAAAAGAAGTGTCGGTATGATAAAGGGGCGAGTGTGGAACACTACCACGAGCCAAACACCAATTAGAACTTCCTATCAGAATCCCCCCAAGAGAGAGCTGATACCAACGGGCGATGCAGCCTCTACTACTACTACTAGAGGACGCCACGGACAGCAGCGCCCCTAGCGGACATCCTTAATAAAAACAGTTAAATACATCTTGTCCTGCAAGGGGGGGAAAACAAATCATAAAAGGGGGGGTTTCATAGGGCGACACGAGCCAATCACCCAGAAATAGATTTTTCCTTCGTCAAAATCCCTTTTCTGGGCTCAGCTCGTGTCGGCCTATGAAAGAGTACCAGAGAAACAGACAAGATGGAAAAGGGAACAATGAAAAACAGTTTAAAATGATGGATATAATATAAGTAAATCAATTACAGCATACAAATTAAGCACTTAAACTAACTTATTTTAACAGTAAAATAAAGGAATGTTAGTAATCTTAAAGTACTTAAATGGTAATTAAAGTAAATTACAGATATGCATGTAAAATAAGGAAAAATGGGATTTACTTAACAAAAATACAAAAATATAAAATATATACACCCATGTGTCCTACCCTAGCATAAAAATAAGGGTAGGTACACTGAAATCCATCATCAATACAAATATTTCAAAATATATACAAATACATTGTGACTGAAGTTCATCATAAACACAAAATGGTGAATATATACAAACATATTGTGTCCTACCCTAGCATAAAAAATAAGGGTAGTACACTGAAGTACATTATCAGTACAAATGTGGATGTCCCTAGCAAAAAAATAAGGGACAATCCACTATATGATACAACGGCTAAGGCTATGATGTTTGAGTAGCCTGACGATAGGGTGAGGCATGTTGGTTGATGTAGGTAGAAAGGAGACCTGGATCTATACTACAACTACTAAACAGTATCAGGGGAAACTATGTTTCCCGCTGCTACTGCTGAAAACTTTAAAGATTCCAAGGACTTTAAATAATGCCGTTTAAAGACTGTCGGAGATTTCCATCCAGTATACTTTCTAAGATCCTCAAAGTTCATATGTTGGAAATAATTAATTGAGGTGGCTACTCCCCTGATATCATGTGCTTTTGGGATGACTCAGGGTTGGCTTGTTTAATGAAGTAAAGGATTTGCTGTCTAATGCCTTTAACTGATAAAGTACCACCTTTTTCTCTCATGAAGAGAGCACCTGAGGATCTAGAAGAAGTACGAGATAGAAAGGCTCTAAGAGTTGATACTGGGCAGAGAGAAGGATCCTGTGGAAGTGGGATAACCTTCCAAGGAGCCCACCTTGCAAGAGGATCTTCATTTTTGGCTAAAAAAGCTACGATCCGGAGCAAGTAGAAACTTCTCCTGATGGGAGGAATTCCACATGACCCGCATCCCTGGATAGAGCCGACAGTTCTGAAATTCTAGCTCCTGAGGCTAGGCTTAATAAGAATAATGTCTTCCTCAGGAGCATTATGAATGTACAAGATGAGTTGTCAGTATCTGAAGCTAGTTTGAGGACGTCATTTAAGAACCATGAAACTGTAGTAGGCCTCTGGGAAGGTCTAAGTCTAGCACAGGCTTTAGGGATAGATGTGAAATAAGATTCAGTCAAATCTATCTGAAAACCTACTTGAAAGATTTTCTTCAAAGCCGATTTATGAGTGGTAATCGTGCTAGCTGCTAAACCTTTTTCAAATAAGGATCTGAAAAAGGATATAGCCAAATTAACTGTCATGGTTGTAGTGTTCGATTCTCTCAAGAAAGATGCTAATTTTTTAACAGCTGAGTCATATTGTCTAATGGTTGACTCTCTCTTATCTGATTCTAGGAAGAGAATATTCTGTGGATCAATATCAGCATCTTTATTAGCCGCAAACTTCATGAAGTCCATAAAAGTTAGGGGTCTGGGAGAGTTCCTGAGGAAGCGAACACAGTCCTCATTTGTACTGATTGTGATAGTTTGGGATTGGGGATCCGTTGAGGTCGGAGACCCAATTCCAAGAGAAGGGGATACCAGTTGCTCTTGGGCCAATCCGGTGCAATCAGAGCTACTATCCCTTTGAAAGACCTTAGTTTGTCTAGGACTTTCAAGAGAAGATTCACTGGAGGAAAAACATAAATTCTCCTCCACTGATTCCAATCCAACGACAGGGCGTCCGTGGCATAAGCCAGAGGGTCCAGGTTGGGGGCCACATAGCAAGGGAGCTTGTGGTTCGCTTGTGAGGCGAAGAGATCCACTTGGAGACCTGGGACTCTCCGGCTTACCCACTGGAATGACCTGACGTCCAGAGACCACTCTGATTCCAGAGGAACTGACCGGGACAGAGCGTCTGCTATCACATTTCTTACTCCTGCCAAGTGAGTGGCAGACAGATGCCATTTGTGTTTGTTTGCTAATGCAAAGATGGCTATCATGACATGGTTCACATGTTGGATTTGGATCCTCCTCTGTTGATGCAATGAACTACCACTGCACTGTCCAAAACTAGCCTTAGATGAGACTTCTTCGGGGGAAGCAGTCTCTTAGAGTAAGAAATACTGCCATTGCTTCCAACACGTTTAGTGGAGCTGGCGAAATTGAACGACCAAGTCCCCTGAACCTGTTTGAACTGAGAGTATCCCCCCCACCCGGACAGGGATGCATCCGTGTGAATGGTTAGCACTGGGAGGGGATATTGAAGGGGTACTTTCTTGGCTAAGTTCTTTACTTTTGACCAAGGCCGTAGTTGGTTGCGGAGGATCTGTGGAATTACTGACAACTTGTCTCGATATTTGGAGTTTGCTTTTGACCGCCAAATTCGATTTATATCTTTCAGCCTTGCTTCAGAAGGATATCTGTTACCGAAGCAAACTGAAGAGACCCTAGGATTCTCTCCTGGTTTCTTCTTGACGTTTGCATTTGAGGAATTGCCTGACAGATTTTGCTATTTCCTTCCGTTTGGCCACTGGAATTGATAGATTGTGGGAAGACAAATCCCATTGGATTCCTAGCCACTGAAAACGAGATTCCGGAGTAAGTCTGGATTTCGTTTTGTTTATCTGGAACCCCAGATGTCCAGAAAGTGAACTACCCCTTTTTTTCCTTTTGGTAGCTTCGAGACATTCCTCGACTGTTGGTGCCCAGATCAACCAATCGTCGAGGTATGCTGCTACCATGATTCCCTGAGCTCTCAATTGTTGTACAACCACTTCTGCTATCTTTGTGAATACCCTGGGGGCTACATTCAGACCGAAGGGCATCACTTTGAATGAGAATGTCTGATTTCCTAGCCTGAATCCTAGGAATGGGCGGAAGTGCCTGGCTATAGGGATATGATAGTATGCGTCTGTAAGATCGATGGAGCATGTGACGGCTCCACGCGGAAGTAAGGTCCTTACTTGCGAGAGGGTAAGCATCTTGAACTTGTCGCAGCGAATGAAAAGAGTTTAGCTTTGACAAGTCTAAGATTACCCTTCTTTTTGTTGAGCCTTTCTTTGGCACGCTGAATAAGCGCCCTTGAAATTTTAGATGTTTGACTCTCGCAATAGCTCCTTTCTGAAGGAGTTCTTCCGCGTAATCTATCAATTCCTTTGATGGTACCTGATGAAATGATTTGATTGGAGGAGGATCTTTGATCCAACTCCAGCCTAATCCTTTGGACACTATGCTCTGTGCCCAATTGCTGAACCCCCACCTGTGGCGGAAGAGGAACAGCCTCCCTCCTACCTGGGGAGCCTCATTGCTGTGGGCGGGTTGGCCACCACGCCCTCCTCTGAACTGTCTACTCCTCGTGCCCCTTCCTGCGCCACGCTGACGAAAGTAACCTCTCGCCCTACTCTCGGTGAGAGTAGCCTTGAGCTCATAAGCAGGGTTGAAGGCCGGCGAGATAGCGTAGGAAGTGGATGGTTGAGATTGCTGGGGCACCAGGAGGAAAGGTTGGTTCTGCTTAGAGGTGGAAGGTTGTCCCTGTTGGGTAACTGGGACTGCCTGCACAAATTGCTGCTGTTGCTGGAGTTTTTTTTATATGGCTGGAACCTCTTACCATCCTTCTTTGGTTTCTTGCCAGCAGTGGAACGGATTCCTGTTTCCTCTTTGAGGAAATACCCCACCTAGCTCTAAGGCTCTGGTTGATCTAGCAGCTTCGTGTGGACCTCGTTCACTGCGGACTCTGGGAAGAGATCCGCTCCCCACATGCTTGCAGCCAAGAGTCTATTAGGCTCATGCCTGATTGTGCACTCCTTTGTAGGACATGCTTCCGGCAGTTCCTCCTAGCCTGGAAGAAGTCAAAAGCGTCCGTTAGAACCGTCTGAAACTGAGATTTCGCCAGAATCTTGAACAGCGGTTCCGTAGCGTAGGAAAGGGCAGCCATTTCTGTGATGATGAGGGAATTGAGGGACCTGCCAAACCTAGTTCGCGCATCGAACTCTGCCTGGATTAGGGAATCCGGCAGCCTAGGTAATTTCTCACCGAACTGGTCCATGGCGCAGTCCGGCTTGAGTTTACCCAGCGTGAATGTAGCTGGCAAGTTTTCCCACAATTCTCCGAAGGCGGGGAAGAGCGGAGAAGTAGACTCCGCCTCCCTCAACTGTGGGATGGGATCATCCTTGAGGACTGCCTGAAGGGACTTCTCCACCAATTTCGTGGCGAACGGAAGAGAAACCTCCTCTTCCGTCGCGAAAATAGTGAAGGGACTCTTGTAGGCCTGGAGTTTAGTGTTAGTACACTCCCAGTCCTCAAGGCAGTGAACCCATTCCGCTGGGCGTGATCTCTACTATAAAGAACTGACTCCTTAGAGATTTTGTCTTCTCTCGTCAGAGCCCGTTGGCGTCAGCCTAGCATACCCGATGAAAGGCTGCGTCAGACCCGGAGGGTAGAACTCGAAGTCCTCAATCCTTCGAGTTCCATACTCCGAGATAGAAATCATTCCGTCCTTGAATGGAGCGTAGGCAGCTACTCTCCATGGGTTCTCCATAGAGAAAGCTGGCAAGGAGTCATAAGGTGGAAGTTGCAGAATTCCCCGTGCTTAGATGCTGGGGAGACTGGTGGAAGGAACCTGAGCTAGCCCAGCTACTCGGTCCTCATTCTCTCTCATTCTATTAGAGAGGTCCTGGATTGACTGTCCAGATTGAGACAGACTGTTTGATAATTGCGCAAACATCTGCTCAAACCGCGTTCCCAGTGCGGAGATTTGGGAGCCTACTAGCACGCCCACCTGTTCCATCACCCCTGCTGAGAAAGTAGAGGGATCGAAGGTGCTGGTGCTTGCTACCCCTGCCGGCATAGCCGGAGTGGGAGCAGTGGAGGCGGGAGAAGGCAGTGACTCGGTGGGAGCGCGAGCCTTCTCCTTCGAAGCCTTGCTTCTGGAGCTCTTCGATTGGGAAGAGCCCGGCTTTTGCCTTCACCGCATCGGCATAGGAAGTCGACGACTTCCTAGCCGAAGAAGACGAAGACGACTTCCTAGAAGTCGACTTAGATAAGGTCTTCGGTTCTCTCTTTCCCTTCTCCTTAGGAGGTACAGAGAGAGCGGGAGGGCGAATAGGGATCTCGGATCCCGCAAAGCCTTGGAAAGAAGCGGAAGAAGAGGGGACAGGAGAAGATCCAGGAGCGCCCAAGGAAAGACCTTGGGCGCCCGACATACCTACCTCAACCAACAAATCCTCCCCACCTACCGCCATGGGCTCAAGGTTAAGGTCCAGGGCAGCGACGTCCGGGACCGACTCCTGGGAGGCTACGACCCCAAACGATTGCTGGAGTCTTGCTGGATGGAGGCTATCAGTGGGGCAGCGGACAAGGGGAAAGGGTTCGACGTAACCCCGTCTCGACCATTGCCCGCGGGGAAGATCTTGGTATGGCCAGTTTCCTATCCAAAAATGTAGGGCTGGCCCTTGGCGGCGTTCTTGCCAAAGCCGCCCACCCACGCTTTCAGGGTGGCGAGGGCGACTTCCCTCACACCGCTAGCCTGAAAGAAAGGTGAGATTAGCTGCCAGTTGTGGAACGGGGTTAACAAACTTACGACTAGAAGTTGTTAGTAACATCATAAGTAAGCTTTATAATGGACTTACCCCATCTCCCAGCTGACCGACCAGGTCGTAGCATATGGCGCAGGCTTCAGGGTGCCAGACAATCGTCTCGTTGAACGATGTGGCACAAGGGCGTGAGACCTGCACTCGTCATGTCCACAGGGGTCCGTATTAAGCGTCGCGTTACAGGCTGGGACCTGGCAGTTGGTAGCCTGTAAGTGAAAAAGTACATGAGTACCCAGTAAACACTTACAGCCTAACATATGCTCCGCTGGTGCCGGAGCGATAAAGTTAGATAAAACCAGAGCCCCGCCAAAATACGTGTGGTAACTAAGTTGGTATATAGGCTATGGCTCCGCCGATGGCGGAAGCACAAGAATCAACCAACTAGGAGTGGTGGTAATGGAAACCACGACGGAAAATGGCGGGGATGGTTGATAAAATAATAGTAATAACACACAATTCATTGTAAGATATTGTATAAATAGGGATATATCCTTAAAATAACAAAAATAAAACAACTTCTCTCCGCCCGTCTACTAGAAGAGTGCGTAGGTAAGGGGTAAGCTCCCTTCCGGTAGCGGGGGAGAGATATATAAGGATATAGTAGGCAAGCAACCGAACCACACGTAGTACCCACCCTGCCCGCTAGCGGAGCCAGTAACCTTAAACCAAAGGTGCCCCGGCTGCGACGGGAGGCTCCTTTCGTATCGTAAGGGAGGTGGCTGAGCAACTGGGGAGGGGGGGAGGAAGGTCTCGGCGAAACACGGCGGGAGCGAGAAAAGGGGGGAAGGATGGCCTACTCCTCCCCGCCTCACCAACTACCCGCATGGAGACCCGGAGCCTCATAGTGGTCGCCCTATACCCCCCTCCCCCCCCTCTGGGAGGACCCCTGGTCACCTCCGAAAGTGTGAGAGAAGGCGATGAGGTTGTCATAACAACCAAGGGGTCCCCCAGCTCCTCCCTATATCAGAGAGGGAGGGAAGGGGCAGGGTAAGGTGCTATGGAACACGTGACCGCAAGTGGCCTAGGCCGCGAGCAACACAACCGTGGTAGGGCCACGTGAACCAAGCTGTACCAATACATGGAACAAGCACCTAGGCTAGCCTAACACCCTAAATAATAAATAAATAAAATATACATCGAAAGGTGGAAGAGACACTTTAGTAAAGAGAAAGAAGCCCAGGAGCAGGCAGACTGTTCCAAGAAACAGGAGCCTACTCGGAGCCAGCGATAGCCGAGTAGAGCAAGAGCCGGGATGCTGGGCCGGAAAATAATAATAGCCCTAAATACCAAGCTAAGAGAATGGTAGGAGGGCTGAACTAGCTAAAACTCGATGTAAAACAATGAATGTGATAAAGTAAGCCCATAAGTATAAGAAGTCCCAGTATGGAGGACCGGGAATCTTACGAGGCGGCATGGCCGCCACGAGACAACCGGGGAACCGTATATGACCTATTAAGAGGAAAATACTGGTACCCGGAAGATAAAACTATGGTAAAATGTTACTTATGAGTTACTTAACTTAGCCGTGGCAATTGCAGAGCGTTCCATCGTAGATAGTACGGATAAAATCCAATAAAGCACGAGCACAAGAAAATGGCGACTTGTCGCTAGTGCTAAAAATTAAGGATGTCCGCTAGGGGCGCTGCTGTCCGTGGCGTCCTCTAGTAGTAGTAGTAGAGGTCTGCATCGCCCGTTGGTATCAGCTCTCTCTTGGGGGGATTCTGATAGGAAGTTCTAATTGGTGTTTGGCTCGTGGTAGTGTTCCACACTCGCCCCTTTATCATACCGACACTCTTTTTTTAAGAGTGAGCGAGTCAGTTTTACTGACATTTTCTTAATTTTGTTTTTCTCTGGTAATTTTAGGCTAATTTTACCTAGAAAGAATGATATTAAGGATACTTTCATAGGCCGACACGAGCTGAGCCCAGAAAACACAGCCAGCAGATTTGTGGGAAAAGTGGTTCTAAAGCTAGGAGTACCTAAAGTACCCACCAAGAAGCCTATATAAACCCCTGTGACCTGCCCTTCTTACCCCTATACACTAGGTCTAGTCGTTAACGGATTATTTTCCCTCCAGACCGGACATGCCAATCTCCCCAATGGTTTAAAGGTGGGGGTAAAAATGACTGCTCTTCTAGCAAATAACTAAAAATGAATGATACTGGGAAAACAAGGTGATAAAAAAACCGTAAATATATATATATATATATGTATATATATATATATATATATATATATAGTATATATATATATATATATATATATATATATATATATAGATTATTATATATATAATATATATATATATATATATTATATATATATATAATCATCAATGAAGGGAAGAGGACACACACAGATGTGCATGGTGTCTTTATTGCGACGTTTCGTAATTATCAAATTAATTACATCATCAGGCTGTTAAAATGAAAAATAAAATTCCTAGTAAAATTGTAAAAACAAAACTAAAAATTAAACATTCAGAAATGCAAAAGCTAAAAAATTATTCTTACTAAGTGTACAAAATATACACATTAAAATCAAGGAAATTAGATTATTTAAAAGGACATACATTAAAATGAAAGACAGATGAACATAAAATAAACAAAAATTTACAAAAATTGAAAGCAGCAGTGAACAGTTACAGAACAAGAAGTTAAGGACCTAGTACCTGTTTTCCTTAGCAGTGATCAAGTTGTCTTTCAGCTCTCGGACTACTAAATCATCACAGTGAAACTTGTTTAACTTTTGTTGTATAGCCTACCTATAGGTGCTTTGCTTGGTTTTTATATGGTAAAATGTTAATTTACCATTATTAAACTTTTTACTTTGAAATATGATTTTGTATGGTTTAAAGGTTGGATTTTTCCTAAATTAGTTTTTTATTAAGAATTTGCCTTATAGTTTTTGGCGGTCGACTGTAATTAACCCCAAGTGGCTAGTACTAAACATGGCAAAATACATTTTAACCCCTAATTCCTATGTTAGGTCTAGTGGCTTTTATATTCAAGGGGACGTTCCTTGCAGTCCGTGCAGAGTTGTTGCTTAGAAATACCATTTCTGATTTGTTTTACTAGCAAGTAGGCATAAGTTGTTAAGAGGTAGTGAACCTCACCCTTAGCCTATATAGACTATACTACAATTTTGGCGGACCACAGTGAGAAATGGAGGTTAATGGTTGTAAAAACATGAGATGAGTAAAAATAGGTTAGGTAATCAAAATGGGTACCGTTTAAACTTAGCCTATTCTAGGGGGCTTTGCTTTTCCTGAACCCCCCACCTAACCTAAGATAGAGCCCCTACCTAACCTAACCTAACCAAGCCAAGGGGCCTGTGGGTAGGAAGGGCTTCTCCCACCTGGGATACCCCTCCTCACACCTAGCCTATTGTAAGGGAAATTTTAACTTTTTGTTTAATGCTCATGAATGGCGTTGTACTATGTGTATACTATGTTGACTTGTCTGAGATACATGGTGGTAGGTAGTGTTGCCACAAGTGATTATTGTTAGGAGAAGGGTATTCCACTCCCGATTTCTCTGAATCTTTCAAAGATAAGACTTGATTATAAGTACGTACATACTTGTGTTATTTTGAGTGTTTGTTTTTACTCAAGTTGCAGCGCATTGTGTGCTCTGATAAGATATAAAGTAGTACATAATTTCTCTGCTACCTAAAACCACTGTTCTTTTTTTTGGAGGGGTTTGGTATTGTGTTGAGTGTTCCACTCAGTGTTTGTGATAGCGTAGTTGTAAGAGTATTTTATTCATTTGTTCCTTTTCTGTTTCTGACCCAGTTGTATTGGTCCAGCATTTTTTATACATGTTACAATGATGATATAACATGATAATACAATGTAAATGGATTCAGTAGAATATCAGTTTCATTACCGTTCTCTTTATCTTCAATACAACTGTAGTAGCCTTTTTGACTTGCAAATGGATATTGTGTGTCACACCTATCCTAGCTCAGTAGTTCACACACGAAAGTATCTTGTATATGGTAGGACAATGTGGTATCAGCTGATAAAAATTACTGTATAATAATACTTTATAACTTAATAAGCCGGTATTTTCTATATATAGTTCTACCAATAGCCCTTAATAGGAATTTAACCCCTAGGCTAGTAGCCTTTAATAGGTAACTTACTTTCCATTTACTATGATAGATAACCAGGGGTATGACACACCCAACAATAAAACAAAATAAAAAGAGTACTTTTGCTGATTTTTTTTTTTCGAAAATTCTTCAAAATACAAAAAATACAACTTCTTTTCATTAATTCTTGCCCTGACAATATGGATTCATCCAAGCCTATCTTTGAATCAATGACATTACCTTCCAGTCAGTGCACCTCCGTCAGTGCACCTCTTGCGGTTCAATGTAGGTGTTACTTAAGGTGCTTTGCAGTGTGCCTTTGGCCCCTAGTTGCAACCCCTTTCATTCCTTTTACTGTTCTTCCTTTCATATCCTCTTTCTTCCATCTTTCCACCCTTTCCTATCAACAGATTAATGTACAAATACAGGGTTTTCCTCCTGTTAAACATTTTAAACCTTTTACTGTCAATTTCCGTTTCAGCACTGAATGACCTTATAGGTCCCAGTGCTTTTGGCCTTTGGCCTAACTTCTATATTCAATCAATCAGTCAGAAGCCTGGCTCTTGAACACCACACATGTTCAACTGATCAGAGGTGTTGGTCTGCTTCCTTTGATCTTACATAACCAGGAAAGTGGCCCCAGGTGAGGCAGAGTACCAGTCAGTTCAGAGATTTGCTTAGAATCCTTCCATCAAGGAGTAAGTCTCCCTTATGTAAAGACAGGGTTTTTATACTTGTAGGAACTAATGACAAATTTACAAAATAATTTGTAGTTTTCTTAACATACAAACCTGAAGTTTCTTCATAAATGGCCCATCTCTAGCTGCACCCCATTCTGCATCCTGGGCCAAAGGTAAACTGAATGAGTTCCATCTGGTTGGGAAGGATTCCTCCCTTTCCGTCGGCAGCTAACTACCAATATCCACCTTATCCACCTTCTTCTAAGTTAAATGGCTGGCTCTAGCTTGCATTGAAAGTAAATCCCATATGTAAAGACCTCAGGTTTGTGTTAGGAAAATTAGAAATTACTTTAAAAAATTTGTTATATTTCAGTGCTGAATTCAGTAGGCAATTAAATTACATTTCGTTCCGATACAGTAATACAAAACCATCGGAGTCCTTTGAACAATAGGAAGTTAGCTAGCGGCAGCTGGAACGGTCGTAAGCTTCGAACAAGGGGAGAACGGTAGTTAACTGCTTGCGCGCGACTGGGAGGTAAACAAATCACTTTTTGCTTTCGGCCGCGGGTGTGAAGGACGTGTTCGTCATCGCTCTCTGCCCGCTTCAATCGTCGTATGCTTTGTTTATAGTGTTTTCTACTAATGGTTTGTTTGACTTGAAAATGAAACTGTAAGTACACTGTTTTCATTTTCATTACTTAATTATGAACCAACATGGAGTTATCGCCGTAGATGCGGCGATTTCCTCTCTTTCATGAATTGAACCCTTGAATTATGTCTCGGTGCCGAGGGCGGGCGCGCTCGCGCCGAGTCATGTATTTGGGCGAAAGTGTGTAATTGAAAAATGTAAGTACTCTTTTCATTATATTTTTTTGCCCTGTGCGTTCGGTTACGAGAGTGTGATTGCGCTCGGCACGAGCCTTTTAATTTGTATAATAGAATGCAATGAAAGTGGATTCGCAATTGCAATATTCTTTTCATTTTCATTTATTTATTTGCATGGAATTTAATTGGATCAATTTTCGTTCTTACCCGGGAATTGATCCTTACGATTTTTTTATGTGAAAATGAAATCGCAAGTGCAGTATTCTGTTTCATTTTCATATATATTTTATGATAGCATCATATTATTGGATCAAGTTTCCGTTCTTACCCGGGAATTGATCTTTTCTCCTTTAAGTCTATGAAGTGAATCGCAAGGGCAGTATTCTGTTTCATTTTCCTATTACTTTTTCACCGCTGTGCGGGGGGGGGTGGGGGAAGCGAAGGTCTGCCAGGAAGTCGTCGGAAAGCTCTCCCGCGACTCCCTTGGTATCCGATTCTTCGTCTTCCTTCCTGCCCCCCGCTCAGCTTCTTCATTGTATTTGTGGATTTGGGGTCTTCCTTGCGTTCGGGGTGGGGCATGCTTCCCCCCGTGCGTGAGGGAACCCCTCTTACTAATCTATCTATGTTACCGCAGGTGCTACATCCGTGGGAGACGACCTTGGATGTAGATGTAGATCCTCAAGAGGTTTGTACTCGTTGTCAGGGGCGAGAGTGCTCCGCAACGAGCCCTGTGTAACGTGTATGCATTGGTCCGAGGCGCAGTGGGTGCTATACGAGGGCAGGAAGAGACTTAGGCCGCCCAAGAAGTCATCGGAAAGTCCAGTGACTCCTTGGTAACGGACACTTCGTCCTCTTTCCTGCCCCCCGGCCAGCCCCCACGTTTCGCGCCTTCCCCTGCGGGGGGGGGGTAGCGGAGTCCTTCTCCTCTCTCGATCCGTCGAGTGTGGAGGAGGGCGCCCGCTACCGGACTTCCAGTTTTACTCGGGGTCTTCCGTCCGCTCTGGGTGGGGTTCTTCTCCCCCAGGCGCGAGGAAGCCCCTCTAACTAACCCGACTGTTGCTTCCGCAGGTGTGCCATCAGCGAAGGACGACCTGGGACAGGTGTGGGAGTCGCTGGGACTGCAGGGAGTGCCGAGCATACAGGGGTTGATTCAGCGGTTGGCGGGGTCGGCAGTGGTCACTCATGGTACGGTAACCACTACAACAAACCCACAAATCGACACCAGCATATGAGATGCCACCGCACCTGGTGTACACACCACATGTCATGTCGGTAACACCCACGGCTGCAATCCAGAACCAATTCCTCCGCCGCCAAAGAGGACGGTGCACCGCCACCTGGGTTCTTTGTATTGCCGACCCCGGACTTCCGCTGCCCAAAGAGTACCCCCCTGGACTGCCGCCAGTGCCGAGGATGACGGTAGCTGCCGACAGGTACGCCTGGCTCTCCTGTGGTACCTGCCGTGCCTGCCGTACCTGTTGCTGTCCCAGCCGCTCATTCCCTTTCAGATCAGGTCCGCCGGCTGCTCATTCACTTTCAGATGTTCCTGCCGTTCCTGCTGTTCCTGGACCTGTTCCTGTTGTTCCTGCTGTTGGTGGTGCTGTCACAGTCTCAGGTCTTTCCGGACAGGGTGCAGTCGGGCCCTGTTGCTTTGGCAACTGCCCCGGCTCCCTCCTGGATGGAAGACCTGACGTCTGTCCTGCGGAGCCGGCGAAGAAGAAGAGGAAGAGGGAAGAAGGTGTCGTCATCGTCTTCGTCGTCTTCTTCGTCGTCTGCTGCCTCTCCTTCCCCTGCGACTTCTAAGGCCAAACAGCCGAAGAAGAAGAAGGTTGCTTCCTCCCCCCCTAAGAAGACTCCTTCGGGATCTTCTAAGGGCCCGGCTCGCCCAGGCGAGCTCGGGGAGCTCTTCTGCTGGTCCTCCTGTTCCTTCGGGAACGGGGCCCGTCGCTTCTTCTGCCAAAGAAGTCGACGGGGACAGAGTGCACCAGCCTCGGCTGGTGCGTCCTCCAACGCCTGGTGCTAGCGTTCTGCCGCTAAACCAGGTTCTGTCTCGGCCGCTTCTCGTTCGCAAGAAGCACCGAGTTGACGCTCTTCCAAAGAAGACCGTCCAGCCAAAGTTTTGACGCCCGAGCTCGCTCGCCGTCAAGACAAGGCGCGGAGCAGAAGACTGGCGAGAGTCGTGCACACGACTCTCGCCAGGCCAGTGGACGCTTTCGCAGCGATCAACTGGCTGCTCGGGCTGACGTGACGGTCGCTGACCAGCCACGGGTTGAGGCGAGGAAGGAGTCCCCGCGGCCGCCGGTACCAGCCACGGCTGGTACCAGCGGCTCGACGCGCCGAGAGGACGCTGGCCGGTCTCGACGCGACAGAGAGCCTAGCAGGTCACCCGTCCGCCGCTCCCGATGGGACCGGGCGGAGACGGTGACCAGCGGCAGCTCGCCTGACGCTAGAGATCGGTCTCGACGTTCTCAGCCGAGCCAATCGCCCCAGGCGAGCGGCAAGGCTAGGCCTGCTGCTCGACCGTCACCGCGGGTTGACGATCAGCAGCAGCCCTCCACGCACGCTGTCCCTGCCAGCGAGCGAGGGGGGAGCGTCAGGTCTGCCTCTCCCGTACCTTCAACCTCCTCGGGCTATACCGGGAGGAGCGAGGTACCGAGGAGCGATCACGAGAGGTGCGCCACGCTCGTGACCCAGCTATGACGCCGTATGGACCAGGCACGGTTCCAGGACCGACCAGGACATACGCGCAAGTAGCTGGAGGCGACCGTCAGGGGTCTGCCGCTGTTCCTCCTTCTGAAGGAGGAGTATCTCGGGATCTGTTCTTGTTGGAGGGACTGGACGGTCCTACTCCGCAAGACACGGTTACTCCCGAGATACAGAGGAATTTCCAGAAGTCATTAAGCTGATTCGTCAGCATAATGACCTTGCGGAAGGATTGCCGCTCCCACCAGCAGAGCCCACGTCTCTGCTCGAGTCGTTTTGGGGCCCTAGAGGGAACCCAAACCGACGGTGGGTCTGCCGCGATCGGAACTTGCCGATTCTGTCTCGACCAGAGTCTCTCGTCTCCGGACAAGAAGGCTCTCTCAGTTCTGGCCGGTCGATCAAGCTACTTCCACCTCCTCTACTGCGACAGCGGCGTTTCTACGTGTCTTCGGACACCGTATTTGAATACTCCTTCGGTCCTCCTGAGAGGTTTCGACCTCGACGAGGACTGGAATGAGTCGGAGGACGGTATCGGCTCTCCTCCTGTCAGGTGTCGATCAGCCCCACCCAGACGACGTTCACAGTGGCGGCAGACCCTTACCATACAGTGAGAGTTCGTAACCCTCCGAGGGAAAACTTTTTCTCCTGACGATACGTTTTCCCAGACTCTGAGGAGGCCATCGCCGCAAGGCGATGGCTGTTCCTACTCTTCTCCAACTGCTGAGTTCCACTGGGAAGGCGAGCGAGTATCCAATTCCTCCCCCATTCCCTCTCTCCTTACGGTTACGAGGGAAAGGGGAGGGATCCTACAGAGATTTCTCTGTAGGATCCCACGTTCGGGACTGCGCTACCGGGGGGACCTTCGGGTCCTACCTGACCGTAAGCCCCGGTCGTTGAGGAGGAATCCTGCCCCATCTCGATTTCTACGGGAATCGAGAGGACCACCAGCCGATATCGTTTGACGAATTCGGTGGGGGTTTCGCAGACTGCTTAGAATTCTACGGAATTTCTAACGCATTCAGTGTTCGAGTTTTACGATCTCCAAACACTTACGCGAGACCACGGTCCAAAGTGAGCGAGACGAGAATCCCCGATATACACGATAATCGGGAGCCTCGCCTATGCTCGAATTCTGGAATTTCTAGCATTGGGAAGAAGACTGCTGCTGAGAAACTATCTCACAGTAGGCGACCAACCTGGACTAGAGAAGATCGGACGGGAATATCCAGTTTGGCTTGAACTATCGTCTTAGTATTCTGTTCACCATTGAAGCTTTCCTTCGAGGAAGACTTCTCCTTCACTCTCTTTGATAGAGATCGAAGGTGGTCGATCTCAAATCCTTATTTGTTTTATTGAAGGAAAGAATTTAGGATGGAGATCGTTGTTCAGAATCCTACAAATATACTACGTATATAACCTCGCGACATGATTCTACTAAGCAGTTGAATTGTCCGAGGGGTAGGCGCATATCCTAGTTAAACTACGGATTGCGACTTATAAGAGAAGTATTCTAATTGAACTGCAACTCGGGGTTGCCTGCAACCTCCCAGGAGTTTTCAGTTTCAATTTTATATACTTTATGGTTTTGTCACGACAATACCATTTCAACTGTTATATTTACCGAAATTCGTTTCGCCTAAATATAATTGCTCGAGCATATCTTTTATGCTCGGTAGTTCTAGCCGAACGCATTCCTTCGTGGAATAATGGATTTTCCTGGCAACTAGGATGACGAGTCAGCGAGAGCTCAGGCTCAACTACTGCGTATTGAAACTGCCTGATAGCAGCTCAGTATCAGCTGGGCCTCTGATATGCACGGTCATGTATGTCTCTCTCTGCCCTGCTTTGATTGACTACCGAAACCGTATCTCTGCCCAACAATCATGGACTTAGGTCTCTGATTAACGGGGATTCTCGCAATAATGAAGGACCCATCTACTGCTGTGACGCTAGATTCCATCGCCTTCGACATTGCGAGAATTTTCAACAGAGATATCTCTTGGACTCTTTCATCGTTCTGTTTACCGCACGGTAACAGAAGTCTGTACAAGTCTCCCGCTGCATCACACTGCGATAATGCGAATGATTTTGCAGACATCTGAGTTTGTCTTCAAAATATCTCTTATTCGTAGGTGTACAATTGTTCATTGTTCAACCGAATTACGAGATTTGTTAGAAGACATCGCCTACTCTCCGACCTGACAGCTCTGCTCCCAAATGTTCAGCCCATGAGAAGCAGTTCTTCAGGCGGCTTTCCCCTGTGTTTTCATTACTGAAGAACGCCCCGCTTTCGTTGCAAACTACGACTTCTCACCGGACAGCAATGAAATAGCGGTTTAGCGTTTTGCAGTCATTTGTAAGCACAGGTTATGAATCTTGAGAATCCTTCTCTCGATTCATCTGTGAAGACGTAGGTTGCATTCAATATTTCTACCTTCGTCTTCAACGGTACATAGTGTTGTTTCTCCTTAGCTGAGATTCAACAACCATGAGATGTTTTACCTTCAGGGACCTCGGTCTCTAGAAGGCAATTGACTTTCGCCTGTTGGGCACATGCCTTAAGAGAATCATCACCTCGCTGTCCGGCATTGGTGACAAACAAATACATTATTTGTTTGGTCTCTCGGCATAACCCTTTAAAGGCGAAGGTCACGTGACTTACTCGGATGCTTTGACAACTTGCCTCCTACCGAACGCAGTCAGTCGGCAGCTGTCAGAGCGGCCGAGTCAGTTACGAACTACGCTGTTGACTTAGTTCGGTTGTTACAAGAGCAATCATTACTTCGTTTTAATAGCTTGTCACAGTACCCATACCATTGACACCCACCATGGAGTGTCGGGTGTCCTATCCACTACCGAGAACTTCGCTGCATGGGGATAGGAGGATGCGAGAGACTTCGTGGCCAAACGGACAGACCAGTATGGGTACTGGACATCACCGAAGTAGAGAAGAAGGATAGGTCATGCGACTATTTCCTTCTTTTCCTCTGAGGAACTGCATGACTTCTCCTGCGAAGTCAAGCATCCAGGGGAATGGGGATCCGTGACGCCTCCCGATTTCGTACCGAACTTCGTAGCGAAGACTCAGAACCATTCGGTCCCTGACGATTGGTTCGAGTCGTTCACAATCCCCTCCCTAATGGACTTCACCGCCTTGTTCGATGCGAAGGAGATGCTGCCTTGTCTGCAAGAACTTCTCCGTGGCGCAGGTACTGAAGGCAGGGGTCTGGTCAACCAGCCACATGCCCTTCCTTCTACTTCGTATATTGCCCACAGGTCCTTGGATCTTTTTCCTTGGGACCCCGTGGGTGGCTGCTCAACACGTTGTGTAGCGAACCCAGACCCTCGCAGGCTGAACAGCATCGAGTCCTGGTGTGACCATAAGAATGGATGAGTGAATGAGAGTGTGACTGGCTCCTCTTCCCATCTTTTTTTCTTCCCCTCTACCTGTGGTTAGAGGGACACACGGTCGTCACCCTGCTGGATAAGGACAAGATGCAGGTGAGCTACTCAACAGAGCCCCATCCTATCTTTACACTAGGGATAGGAGCGTATATCCACCACTTCCTCCAACAAGGGGGAGGAAGTGGATGCCAGCTTGAGACAACCCATACTTTATGTTGCCTCTTGCAAACAGGAACAAGTTCTTGCTTGCTGGTACGAAGAGATACGCTTGCCTCTCTCTTAGTACTCGGCCCAGAGGTCTGACCATTGATCTGCGGTGCACACCCCGATCAATCGGACAGAGCTTGGGATCCCCCCTCCCTCGCTCTTACGACCAGGGAGGCATTCCAGGGATGGACGAACACCAGTCTGTTCATCAAAAAGACTCAGATTCCTCCCACCAAGAAGTGAGTCTTCCTATTGTTAAAGGACCGATGGTTTGTATTACGTATCGGAACAAATGACAATTTGTCGAAAATTGGACAAGCAGTTAACTACCGTTCTCCCCTTGTTCGAAGCTTACGACCGTTCCAGCTGCCGCTAGCTACTTCCTATTGTTAAAGGACTCAGGTTTGTATAGTTAGGAAAAATGCAATTTTCGACAAATTGTCATTTTACGTTTGAATTACAGTGTTTTAACTTATAGCCTATCCCAAAATTATGTCATAAAAGTTGTCAGTATATTTGCTCTGGTTGTGTCCAAATTTTGACTTTCAGGGAAGTGTACTACGTGGTAGTAGTTATAGGCATTGCACCACGTAATGGGTAAATACTTAGCGCTTGTCATCTCATTTTCTTCGTTTTTTGTATGGTGAGCCTTATATGATGTGTTTCATGCCTGCCAATTTAGATCTCCATGTCAGTGCTTCTTCAAGTTTTTGGCCCAGGTTTCTTGTCTTTTCTGTACTTTTCACTTACATTTTCATCACCATCTTGAACACTTGCTTTCATGATCCTTGTGGCCTTTTTATTCCACTTTTTATCTGTTTTAATGTTTGTCGTTGTCTTTTCCCTTGGTAGTAATTTTTGCAGCTTTGCTTTGTTGGTAAATTCTTGAATTTCCTATAGTACTACTATTTTAGCTTGCATTGTACATTATTTTGAAATAAGGATCAGTAAAATGTTCTCCTTCTGTGCAGGTCACAATGGACTTGTTGCTGCCTTTTATCTTGCCAAAGCTGGGAAAAAAGTTTGTGTGCTGGAACGACGTCATATTGTTGGTGGGGCAGCAGTTACAGAAGAGATAGTGCCTGGATTTAAATTTTCCAGAGCTTCCTATGTCTTGGGGTTACTAAGACCAAAAGTTTACCATGATATGGATTTAAAGGTAATGGAAACTATGTTGATAAGGTTTGCTGTGATTTGATCTGAATAGAATAAAAATAAGTTTTTACCAATTAATATTTCAGTTTTTACAAAAGTCATTTACATGACTGGAGGTACTTTAAATCCCTCAAAATTTGTCATCAAAATCCATATTTTCGTTTAATTTCTTTACTCCACAATTGATAAGAAACTGACATGAATGTTGAAATATGATGGATCCCTGTACATGTAGGTATTAAGGGAAATAAAGGTGCTGATAAAGCACTTTAAGCTTGGCAAGTGACTAGATCATTTTCCTTTGCAGTTTTAAAGGTATTTTAAATGCTGTTTTGCACATTGTTTAAATCAGATTATGTATAACTGTTTACTACTCTGTTTTTGTATTGCATATGGTAGGCTGTATCCTGCTATTTAGTCAATTTTAACCAGTATAGTTGTAATAATATTCATTAATTTATTACAGCGTCATGGACTGAAAGTGTATCCAAGGGACCCCAGTTCATACACACCTTTACATGAGAACTACTGGAAAAAGACCACAGGAACATCATTAACACTTGGGCCTCATGAAGATCAAAACTTTCAGCAAATCTCTCAGTTCTCTGAGAAAGATGCAAAGGTATTGTTTGGAAAAAATAAGTTTTTCTAAATCTTAACATATTTGCTGGCTTTCTGTAGTTATATGCTCATAAAGAATAAATGAATTGACTAAAAACTGAAAAGCCTAATTGATTAGAGTTGCTGTACTTATGCTATCTCTTTAGTATGAAGTTCCTGTAACCCGTAAAAACCCTTGTTTTCATCAGTAGTAGTTGTTTTTCTCATTGCAGTATTCATGAATGTAATTTTTATTATTCATAAACATTTTGTTGTCTTTATTTCATTCATATCATTTATGGAATGTGAATACTGGTATATTGTTTTTTTATACTGTTTTATACTGAAGTATATTTTTATGAAAAAAGTCATGAATGTCAAGATTGCTGCATGTTTCAAGAGTGTATGGGTGTTTCATTATTGCTCAGTCATAACATAAAGCTTAATTAATTACTAATGATATGGAGTGAACCCCACCACAATCATATGTTTTGAAACTGACGAAGTACGTAGTACATTTAATCTGTCATTGCTACTTTACTGTATGTACAGTACATCTTGATCAGTAAAGAAACCCTTTTATGTTTTGTTTATCTATTGTAGCAGCACTTTTTATAATTGCACATAATGTTCTCTCTTGCTTTTCAGCTTAAAACTGATGTTAGCTTGGCCATAATATTGTTATTCACTCAAAAATGCTAAAATTTATGATTTACTTCAATTTATTGACATCAAATTTGCACATAATCAGTTCCATCTTATAGTCATAAATAATGAGAGGAGTCAACAGTCCAAATGTAGCCTCACTCTTATTGGGAATAGAAAAGAACATTATTGTGTTGGTGTTAATTGACTTTCTCAACAGCTGATAACAAACGGAGATTAAACCGATAGGATTTTAGATATACATTGTTCCCTGTTGCCTTATTCTTTAACAGGGGGTATGAATAGATGGGGAGAAGGTTTCATTTTGTGGTTCTAGTGTTCTTTGTTCTCGTCAGCTACAACAAAAGATATATTTAGGATTACATGCATTAGTTAAAATAGTGCATACAACATCAAGAGTGCGTATTGCTCATTGACGATTTTTATATTTAACATGTCTGTTAGTTATAACGTCCATTGTAGCCATTGCCAATACTTTTTGTTAACTTTACTATTATATATGTTCAATAGTTTGTTTGACTTTGATATCCAATTCACTTCTTAGTACTTTAGCTTTATTATTGTCATCTTATTGTGGCCATGTTTTGGCAGCTTATTTGTTCTGCAAATTTTACTGAGGTAGTAGGTTGATCAATGCCACCCTTTGAGATATAAACACTACAGGGATTAAGGTTTCTTTCAAGGCTGGTCATTACAGTCTGCTGTTGGACCCCTCTCTGGTCATGGACCAATTCTGAATACGCCGGCTTATTCATTCAATATATTTAGCTGTTGAAACACACTTCACAACCAAGAACACCCTACACTTTCTACCCTTTTTTATTTGCCCTATTTTGTTGTGTAGCAGAGACTCATTAGGCTGGTAAGCATCTTCTCTAGGAGAAGGTCACTCTGAAATAAACCACTGGTATTCAATCTTGGATGGTGCCATAGCTTTTGTGCTAGGATCTTCCACTGTCTATGATTGGAGTTCCTTTGCTTGGGAGTTCCTTAAGCAAACGTTTCTGTCTGTTCCCTCTTCCTTTTGTTTTTCAAGTGGTGTGGAGGGTAGGCTTAGTAGGAGGGGCGAGGTTGCCTGGTGGTTTAGCAAGACTGCCTTACACTTATTATCTTTATCAGAATGCATGACATCAATTGTAAAACCACCACTAATATTCAAGGAGGGTTTTTTTTTTTTTTTTTTTATCTCATAGGCTATGGTATGAGTTTGGATGTCATGAAACACAAGTGGCTAAATTCTGTGGAAGACTAATAAATCTTTGTTTGCTTGCTATAGGAACCCAGATTTGGAGGACTATATTTATGGAAGCTTACTTACCAAAATGGCAGCAGTTTAGGAAGTTGACCCTAAGGGTTGTTTTATTTTCGCTCAGTTTCTACCACAGGTAATGATGGAGTTGCTGCTTGAAATTTTTCCACTGTGATGGTTGTGAAAGTTGATAAATATTTAAATGGACACTCACCACCAGAGTAGCAACTGTCTTGATCTTTTATATTTACAGATGTTACAGGGATTGTATCTTGTAGTGTAGGTTTACTAGTGGGTTCATTTGATTATTTTTAGATTAAGGTTAATTTGGAGATGGATCCGGTTGTTCCCGAGGTTAGCTTTTCAAGAAAGAAAGATACACTTGAAATCCCAGGCCATATGGGATGATATTCACCATGATCTCATTGATTTCAGGTGGAGCTATATTTTATAATATGAATATCGAGTATTTAAATGATTACCTTTAAACAATTATTGAGAGGAGAATTCCTTCTGAAATAAGTTTCGTCTCGATGGTTTAATATTGCTCGTAATATGGCCAACCACAGAAAACAAGCTGGCCATTTATGGAAGAATGATCAGCTGGACTTTTTGTGGCTTAATTTCACACTGTCTTTAAGTACTTTTTTTGTCGGTGCTCTTCATCTTTATTAATTGTGGCTCTAATTCCTTTCCACCAGGAAAGTAAAGCATTTGCCACCAATCTCATATACTCTGCCTTTTGTTTTTCTTGGTGATAAATCTTATGTTGGGCTAGGGTTTTAGATAAATTTAATGCTTCTTGATTAATCTGACCTGGTATTTTTAATTTTTAAATATTTATTTGGGTATACTATATGACTTTCTTTTTAGTCTATGGTCTCCCTGGAAAATCAACTAAATAAGTGTGCTGAAGCTATAGCACCCCTACTAGATAACGTACCTCCAGATGTTGGAAAATTATTTGAATCAAACTTTCTGGATAAGTTCAAGGAGGTCAGAAAGTTTGCTCCATTAATGCAAGCAGGTAACTTGAAGTAATGCTCAGTGGATTAGAATAAATAACACAATATGTAAAACTTGTGTGGAATATCACTTCATTGGTGACATTTTAAAAATTTGTATTTAGTGTATTATTTAATTTTCTTTGCTAGCAACTACAATTGGGAAAGATTTCCCTCAGTTTTATGAACTTATGACTGCACCTGCAAGACAAATATTGGAGAGATGGCTGGAATCAGAACCTCTTAAATGCACGTTAGCTACAGATAGTGTGATTGGAGCCATGATAAGTCCAAGCACTCCTGGAAGTGGGTAAGTCATGTTGAAAGTATCAATTTAAAGTTTAGATGTTCAGTATGACAGTGACATCTTATTTTGGAATTAGGTCAAAGAACAATTAGGTCTTCTTACACTGAGAAATCGTAATGTGGATCAGATTTAAAATGATGGTGATTCAAAACACTTAAGGTTTAGTTGCTTGTGAGTGAAAGTTTCCAGTTCAGCATCATTTAGTATGTTATGAACAGATAATAATTTTTGCTGTAAATTTAGGGAATTGGAATATTTTCTTAGTAGTAACATTGAAAAAAAAGAGGAATTCATATTAACAAACTAGCATTTCATTTTTCTCATCACCTTGACCTTTCCCTTTTGTCAGTAATTGCTTGGGTAACAGTTAGGAAGATGAGCTCAAGAAGTCTTAGTCTTCCTTCATTTTCGGTCTTGACACCCCCCAAAACATATCTACCAGTCTTGCCACAACACTTCTCTTTTGTATTCCATGTGTATCTAGTATGGTATTTTCCTTCAGGAAAACGCCTAATGTTTTTGGTATCAATTCACTTTTGACTTTACCTTTTCATAGTCATTGGACTTTTCAACCAACGTTGCAGCTTTACCTCTAAAAGATATTTGAATGAATAGATTCAGTATTCAGTTGGCCAGTAAACATTTGTATAACTACTATTAAAATTGGAATTAAAGGAATTTTCTGCATCATTTTCTGTATCATTTTAACTTAAAAATGTATTTTGCTGTGAGTACTACTTGTAATACAATGATACTTAATGTTATTGGCCACATGAACTGCCTTCTTAGTTGTACATACTACTGTCCTTCATATGGACACTACATTTTTTAAAAGTTTTTTAAGTGAATTACTTTGAGTGGGACTCTTGTTCTCAAAATCATCCCTCATAGCAACTACCTGTTAGTTTGGAACTTTACCTCCTCTTCACATTATACTTGAATGAATCTGGTCCTTGTAAAAAAGGGATTTTGACGTAGGAAAAATCTATTTCTGGGCGAGGAAGCCTTGGGTCGCCCAGTGAAATGTGTCCCCTTTAGCACTATTTCTAGTAAAATATTGCTATGATACCAGAGAACTGCTAAATTGGACATGTCAGAAGTCTCTGACTCGCTCACCTAAATAAAAGGTGTCGGTATAGAACTGGGGCGAGTGTTAAACACTACCACAGCAACCCCTCCAATTAGCCTTTTCCTCATCAAAAAGACCCTGAAAACGGGGAGCCGACCTATAGGTCACACCCAGCTACCCTGTTGAAGGGGACTGCGGCGTCATACTTATCGATAGCAAAGAAGCTTGGTGCACAGCAAGGGGGGAAAAAAGGAAAAAAGGGGGGGATTTCACTCGCGACACGGCTTCCTCGCCCAGAAATAGATTTTTCCTACGTCAAAACCCCTCCCTTTTCTGGGCTCAGCCGTGTCGCTCCGTGAAATTGTACCAGAGAAACACCAAGCTATACTATCCTGAAAGGAAAAATCTATTAATGAAATCAAAGGAAATAATAAAATAGTTTAGAATTGGAAAAAATACAATTTATTTACAAAATATACTATATAGCCAAAACATGTGGCAACATTTGCAACAAGTCACATACATAATAAAATAATTACAGATAATTGTATGTACGTAAAACTATACACGATTATACACTTATTCTAATAGCTAAGGCATTTGCTGAGGTAGGTAAAATGTTAATGAGGCTGGCATAATTGAAAAGATTCATATGACACAAGGACGGTACTATAATGATGTAGCATAGGAGACACTGGCCTTCCTGCAGCTATTGCATGATATTTAAGATCCTCTAAGACTTAAGGTAGTGCTTTTTGAAAACCAAGGGTGACTTCCAACCAGTATACTTCTTCAGATCATCAAAGTCCATATATTTGAAGAAGTTAACAGAAGTTGCTATTGCCCGAATGTCATGCACCTTGGGGAATGACCCCGGGCTGGCTTTCTTGATTAAAATATAAAATCTGCTGCCTAATGCCTTTTTAGAGATAGTGTACCACCATCTTTTCTAATGAAAAGGGGGCCTTCGGAATAGGTAGACGTCCTAGATAAATAGTCCTTAAGAGTTTTAACAGGACATAACGATGGATCCTGCGGAAGCGGGACAATCTTCCATGGAGACCACCTCATCAAGGGGTCTTCATTCTTAGCTAGAAATTGCTTATTTGGCGAAAGCAACACGTCCCCCGCGAGGAAAGGAACTCAATATGCGCTTCATCTCTAGATAAAGATGACAGCTCTGATATTCTGGCACCTGAAAGCTAGACTCAATAAGAACTGAGTTTTACACAAAATGGTTTGGTAATCACATTTGAAGTTGTCTGTTTCCGAGGCTAACCTAAGAACATCATTAAGAAACCATGACACTGACGTCGGTCTGTGAATGGGCCGTAGACGTGCACATGCCCTTGGGATAGAGGTGAAATAAGACTCGGTTAGATTGATACCAAACCCGAGAAGAAAAATCTTTTTCAGAGCTGACTTAGTGGTTGTTATTGTTGCAGCTGCCAAGCCTTGTTCAAACAAACGACCTGAAGAAGGTTATGGCCACGTTTCAATGTCATTACTTTGATATTTGATTCTCTGAGGAACGAAGACAATTTCTTAACTGCTGAGTCATACTGGCGAAGCGTAGACTCTCTCTTGTCTGACTCCAAGAACAACATGTTCTGTGGATCAATGTCGCCTACTCTCTTACCTGCAAACTTCATGAAATCCTAAAGTTAGGGTTTTGTGAAGACCTGAGGAATCGAACACAGTCCTCATTTGAACTTGTTGCGATAGTCTCAAGTCCGGGAGAGGGTGAGGGCGAAGACCTAGTTCCAGGAGAAGGGAAACAGATTGCTCTTGGGCCATGAGGGGCTATGAGAGCCACCTGACCTTCGAAGGATCTCAACTTGTGCAGCACCTTCAGGAGAAGGTTCACTGGAGGGAATAAATAGATCTTCGCCCCCCTCACTGGTTCCAATCTATGCTCAGGCGTCCGTAGCGTATGCCAGAGGGTCCAGATTGGGGGCTATGTAACAAGGCAGCTTGTGGTTTGCCTCTGTGGCAAACAGATCTACTTCTAGACCTGGTACTCTTTGGCAAACCCTCTCGAAGGATTCTTGGTCCAGCGACCATTCTGATTCCAGAGGGAGCGACCGAGACAGGGCGCCTGCCACTACATTGTGGACTCCTGCCAGGTGAGTAGCCGACAGATGCCAGGTGTTCTTGGCTGCTAGAGAAAAGATTGCTATCATCACGTGGTTCACATGACTTGACTTTGAACCACCTCTGTTTATACAGTGTACTACTACTGCACTGTCGAGGACCAACCTGATATGAGTCTTCATTGGAGGACGGAGCTTTTTTAAAGTCAGAAACACTGCCATAGCTTCAAGAATGTTGATGTGAAGTGTTTGGAAGTGAGGTGACCAAGTTCCCTGAACCTTCTCGTGCTGTGAATAACCTCCCCAACCTGTCAGCGATGCGTCCATATGCACCACTAGGGACGGGGGAGGAAACTGCAACGTAACTCCTTGGCTAGGTTGGCGCCTTTGTCCATGGGCGCAGGCGTTTTCTGAGAATCAGAGGTATCCGGGCGAACTTGTCCCGACACTTGGCATTTGCCTTCGAACGCCAAACTCGATTGATGTCCTTGAGCTTGGCTTTCAAGAGAACGTCCGTGACTGAGGCAAACTGGAGCGAGCCTCTGGAGTCAACCGGGACTTGGTCCTGTTGATCTTGAACCCTAAATATTCCAGGAAAGACATGACCTTGTCCGTGGCTTTCATACATTTGCCTTTGTCCATCTCCCAGATTAGCCAATCGTCTAGGTACGCCACCACCAATATACCCTGGGATCTTAGCTCCTGCACCACTGCCTCCGCCAGTTTCGTGAAAACCCTTGGTGCTATATTTAGCCCGAAGGGCATTACTTTGAAGGAGTAGGCTTCTTTCCCTAGTTTTGAAGCCGAGGAATGGTCGGAAGTGCCGAGCTATCGGGACATGATAGTAGGCATCTGTAAGATCTATAGAGGTGGTGACGGCCCCACGGGAAGTAAGGTCCGCACCTGAGAGATGGTCAGCATTTTGAACTTGTCGCAACGAATGTACAAATTTAGACGGGACAAGTCTAAGATCACCCTTCTTTTGTCGGTCCCTTTCTTTGGGACGCTGAATAGACGACCCTGAAACTTCAATTTCTTCGTCCTGGAGATTGCTCCCTTCTGGAGAAGGTCCTTGGAGTAATCCATCAATTCCTGCGTTGGTTCCTGGATACTATGCTTTTTGCCCAACTGCTGAACCCCCAACGATGACGAAAGACGGTACAGCCTGCCTCCTACCTGAGAAACTTCATTGAGATGATGAGGCCGAGATCCTCTGCCATGAACCTTGCCCAACCTTCTAGTTCGCCCTTGGGCTCTGGCTCCATCCGCGCTGGCGAAAGGATCCTCTAGCCCTGCCACCCCTAGCAACTCTGGTAAAGGGGTGAAATGCCCGACTCTCATAGACCGGGGTGTTAAAAGCGGGCGACACTGAATACTGTGAGGAGACCTGTTGGTTAGACGGCGGCGAAAGGAAGACAAATTGATGCTGTTGCTGAGGCTGAGCCTTAGAAGTCGAAGGCTGGGATACCTGTTGAATTGGAACAGCTTGTAGCACAGGATGCTGTTGCGGGACTTGGAAAGGTTGGAACTTCCTTTGCCTCTTCCTAGCCCTAAAACTGGAGGAAGAAGACTCTGATTTCCTTTTGAAAGGGATTCCCCAACAACGCAACCTGATGCTTTGGTTAAGACGTGATGCCTCGCTCGAACCTCGGTTACTGCTGAAGCTGGGAAGAGATCTGCACCCCAGATTGAGGAAGCTAGAAGCTTGTTGGGTTCGTGCCTGATCGTAGCCTCAGATAGAACATGCTTCCTGCAATTTTCTCCTAGCAATCGCAAAGTCGTACAAGTCACATTGCATGCTTAAAAGTAACGACTTCGCAATGACCTTAAACAGCAGCTCCTGAGCGTACTCCCGAGCCGCCGTCTCTGTCATCACTAGGGAGTTAAGAGACCTTGCGAGACGTGTCTTAGCGTCAAATTCGGCTTGGATCAATGCGTCTGACAGCCTAGGAAGGCGTTCACTAAACAAGGTGATTGCACAATCTGGCTTCAGCTTGCCTACCGAGAACGTAGCTGGCAAATCCTCCCACAAATCCTCCCTACCTGGGAGTAGTAAAGATGTGGGATCTGTCTCCCTAAGCTGGTGCATGGGCTTCTTCTCGAGTCACTGCCTGGAGTGTAAGTTCTGCTACCTTTGATGTAAAAGGTAAGGGGTTCCCGACATCAGTTGTAAACATGGTGAAAGGACTTTTAAAAGCTGTTACTCTAGTATTTGAGCAGTCCCACTCTTCTAGGCTCCGTATCCATGTTTGTGAGCCTGATCTTCTAGAAAGATACAGTCTCCTTGGGGACCTTATCCTCTCTAACCAGAGCTGCCTCCGTAAGCCTAACATAGCCTATAAATGGAGGCTGTAAACCTTCGGGGAAAAACTCGAAATCCTCGAGCCTACGTGTGCCGCAACCTTCTATAGTCAACATCCCATTGACAAACGGAGCGAAGTTAGCCACCCTCCAGGGATTACCGGGGTGGAAAGGAGGGAGCGTGGACCCGTCAGGCATGCTCTGAGCTTGCATCAAGCTACTAGAAGGGGCCGAACTGCCGACTCCTCTGAGACCTGCAATCAGGGAGTCCTGAGCACCTAACCTGCTAAACACTTCTTCAAACCTTGCTGCAACTGAGCTGAGTAAGCTACCAAGGCTACTGACCTGATTTAGAATATTTGTGTTGAACTGAACTTGGTCAACGGAAGCAGAATCATCCTGTCCCCTCTTGCGGTACCTTAAGAGGTATCCGGTCCCTAGAAGTTAATGGATGGGACTGGTAGGGCAATAGGAAGAATTCCCTCCTTGAGACCTTGGGATTGAAGGTTTGGAAAGCGACTTTATTTAGTTTTAATATGTGTATGAACCTCTGGTGACTGCCCAGGCCTTGGCATTGTCTCTGATCTGCCTTTAAGCAAGGTTTTACCGCAGGTTTTTTCTTTAGTTTAGGAATCACAGAGAAGGAGTGCAACCTGGGAGGGGGCAAACCTCCTGTGAAACCCATGAAGGAATTGGAAGTAGAAGGAGAGGAAGAATCAGAGTCACTCAAGGAAAGATCCCGGTGACTAACTAAGCTAGCCTCATTAACACTGTTACCTGTACCCGTGCCTAGCGTAACGGCAAATCCTCAACCACTTCAAGTGAGACTTCCTCTAGTCCAAGGTCCGGCAATTCCGCCTCTTGCTGTTCAATAACTGAGTCTTGGATTGATTTGATAATCGGTGGCGCTACTTTTGGATCGACGTATCCGGCAGATTTTCCGGCTGGGAAGAGCAAAGTCGCCATATCTCGGGACAGAATATACGGCTTAGCCTTCCCTACGTTCCGTCCAAACCCTCCAACCGTTTTTGGGTAGTTGTCGTCAGGGAGGAACTGGATTCCTCTCCTACTTCCCTTCCCAGATCCAATATGTGATTGCATCAGTTGGGATATTTATTTCTCACTCTACTGCTCAGTGATTTTTGTTTATCTCTTATAATCTCCATATGCCCAATTAAATTCTTTGGGAATCTGGATTTCATCTTCCCTGTGAAAGATTGTGGTGTCCTGTCCAATCCCTCCCCCCCCTTTTTTTTTTCTAAGTCTCATTCAAACATGAAGAGAAGAATGTGAATAGGCCTTCATCTGCTTCTTTTCAATGTTATTTTTCCTCTTTCTCATGCTGAGGAACCTCAACCCATAAAACTTCTTGACTTCATTTTCGCCACATAAATCAATAATTGATCTGAAGGTCAACCAGTGAATGGATGCCAGTATGTTGTCTGGAAGATGAAAGACAGACTTTTTGAACCCCAGTAAAGAGATGAGCCTTTGTTCTTGCATCATCTATTTGACTTCTGGTGATAGAAGTTCACTCCTGACATGGTTTGGAAGTCATGTAAAGCTGTTGGTCCCGTTGCTGAATAACCACAAGTTCCTACAATGTAAAAACAACATACAAACCAGACACTTGACAAGCACAGGCAGAAGTATTGCCCCACCCACCTCTTGCTTCACCTGTTTCACTGATATCAAATCTTTGTTGCACATCAAAAGAAGGGCTGTTGTTCTGTTTCTTCTCATAAACTTGCAGCCTCAATCTCCTCTCCAAGTAATGAACTCTGTGAATATGGCTTTTCATGAGCAATAGGTTGTCAAAAACGTCGCTTCTCAGCCGACCTTCTTCGGAGTTGGTGGTAGTCTGGGCGTGCTCGGCTTCTCCCGCCTCTTTGAATGTTTTCACCCTCCCGCCTTAGACATTCCCTCCCCGCCCATGGCGGGTTTGCATTCCGGCCTCTCCGGCATCGTTGAGGGTTTTGTTTTCAGGAGGTTGTACCTCCCTAGGCGGAGATTTTAGTATAGATTTTTTATTTATTTATTGTTTCTTTTAATTAGTACATTGAACCTCCGGGTTCATTGCCGCCCGGGATAGCCCGTTGCTAGTGCCTTTGTATTTCATTCTCCCTGATCGGGTAGCTTCAATAGGAGGTTCCGGGTTACCCGGAATGTATTGTCCTCCGGGCTACCACGGTTCCGGGTTGATTTTTATGCGCTTAGCATGAGTTCCCGGGATGCATATGTCTGTTTAGTCCGGGTCACTCCGGCACAATATCATGTTTCCTTGAGCGTCTCATATCTTGTTACATGGCGATACTCATGTATCATTATATTTACAGGCCACCCAATGTCTGGTTGCCGGCTATAATGCTGTCCTCCAGGATCCTTGCGGGCACGATGTTTGCCGGGGCCATGCCCCCTGCGCTGTGCTGTTAGAGAACTCCGTAGTGTGGCATCACGAAAACTGTTTTGCTTGCTACGAGTTGGTAGCTCGGGTTACTTCTTCGGTAAGTCACCCGTTCCCTGCGCTTCTACCTTTAATATGGTCTTTGTAATAATATGGTATCTTACTGAACTTTTAGCCCTATCGTCTCCGATAGCATAGTAAGTTAAGCTCAAGGTTAACATATTTCGTTTCTTACAGGCGGATCAGTCTGCAAGGGATGCTGCTCTCTCCACCCTCAAGGTTTGGGTAGGAGGCTTTGGACGGAATGTTGGGAAGTCGAAGCCTTACATCCTTTCCCAGGACATGGCGGCTTTAATCTTCCCGGCAGGAAAACAAACCGCCTACGTAGTCCCAGAAGTTGCAGCTCCCATAATTGATACTATTCAAGAACTGGTATCGCAACAACAAGACGAGGAGTTACCGGAGCTTGTGTTGGGAGGAGTGCCAATTCCGGTTACCGAAGATGTACCCATTTCACCTAATATGGGTATTGGTAAGAGCGTTGATGAGGCTAGCCTTCTAAGTCCTCAAGGTCATTCCTTGAGTACTTCTAACTCTTCCACTCCTTCTTCTTCTAAATCATGCCATGGTTTCACCGGGGGTATGCCTCCTAGGTTGCAACCCTCCTCGATGATACATAAAGTGAAGAAACTTCAGGCAAAAACACTGCAAAAAAGAGCTTCAGTACCAAAAACATCATATGGCAACCCCCCCAACAGTGTTCCGGCATCCCATACCGGAGATACTAAAACCAGGCAGAAGTCCCTATCAAAGCCCTCTAAACCAAGGTCAAAGGAGGGGAAATCTTACCATTCCCCTTCGAGCCCTTTACCATCAACTTCTAAGGGCCTGATACCTCATAAGGTACCAGAGGAGAAGGAGGATTCCTCTCCCACTGGGCAGGATCTGTTCAACACGAATATTTCAAAACAGGTCAATAACCTAGGAACCTTAGTCAATACAGTTACGGCAAGGTTTGAGGTGGTGATTAAGAGACTGGGCGCTCAGGAGTCTCTAATTGTGGGTCTTCAGCAGGGTGCAGCAGGTTCGGCCCATCCTAGTAACCTAGTGCAAGGCCAGAATATGCCGGACAGTTCCACTCTCCCTCCCTTTCATCCAAGTAACCCTTGGAGGGTAGCGAACTTCGCTCCATACATTAATGGGATGTTAACGATAGAAGGCTGCGGTACCTGGAGACTCGAGGACTTTGAGTTCTTCCCCGCAGGCTTGCAGCCCCCTTTCATCGGCTATGTCCGGCTTACGGAGGCTGCTCTTGTTAGGGAGGATAAGGTTCTGAAGGAAACAGTCATCCTTTCCAGGGACCAGGCCCAACAATCATGGGTCCGCAGTTTGGAGGAGTGGAACTGCGCGAACACTAGGATCACAGCCTTTAAGAGCCCGTTCACTATGTTCACGACAGACGAAGAGAACCCGTTACCTTTTACAACTAAGGTGGTAGAGCTTACTCTTCAAGCAGTGACACGTGATGAGCCCATGCCCCAGCTTAGAGAAACAGACCCTACATTACTGCTTCTTCCGAGCGGGGAGGATTTGTGGGTAGATCTGCCGGCAACCTTCTCTGTGGGGAAGCTTAAGCCGGATTGTGCAATCACTATGTTCAGTGAACGCCTTCCTAGGCTGTCGGATGCTCTAATTCAAACAGAGCATCCGACAGCCTAGGACTGAGACGGCGGCTCATGAGTACGCACAGGAGCCACTGTTTAAGGTTATCGCAAAGTCATTACTGTTGAGCATGCAATGTGATCTGTATGATTTTGCGGTGCCTAGGAGAAATTGCAGGAAGCATGTCCTATCCGAAGCTACGATTAGGCATGAACCGAACAAGCTTCTGGCTTCTTCAATTTGGGGCGCAGATCTATTCCCGCCCTCAGTGGTTAACGAGGTTCAGCATGAGGCAGCACGCCTGAACCAAAGCATCAGGTTACGCTGGGGTATTCCACATAAAAGGAAACCAGAGTCCTCCTCCTCAGGTTCGAGGCCAAGGAAGAAACAAAGGAGGTTCCAACCTTTCCAGCCAGCTCAACAACAAGCTTTAGTCCAAGCTGTACCAGTACAGCAAGTACCACAGCCTTCGACCTCCAAGCCACAGCCTCAGCATCAATTGGTTCGTTTGCCTCGTCTCCTACCCAGCAAGCTCCAACACCGTACGCAGTGTCGCCTGCCTTTAACCCAACCTTTGAGTCTCAGGCATTTCAGCCTTTTAACAGGTTTGGGAGGGGTGGCAGAGCAAGGGGTTCCTTTCGCCAACGTGGCGGAACCAGAGCCTCTAGCCGAGCTAGAGGTACAAGAACAGGAAGAGGGACAAGACCCTCATCCTCTCAATGAGGATTCACAGGTAGGAGGCAGGCTGTACCACTTTCGTCATCGTTAGGGTTTCAGCAATTGGGCAAAAAGCATAGTATCCAGAGGCCTAGGCTAGAGTTGGATGAAAGGTCCTCCTCCACCCAACACCTTCTATCAAGAACCAACACAGGAGTTGGTAGACTGCTCCCAGGAGCTTCTCCAAAAGGGAGCAGTGTTGAGAACCAGGAAACTGAAGTTCCAGGGACACTTGTTCAGTGTTCCGAAAAAAGGCACCGACAAGAGAAGGGTGATCTTAGACTTGTCCCGTTTAAACATGTACATTCGTTGCGACAAGTTCAAAATGCTGACCATCTCTCAGGTGCGAACCTTACTTCCCCGTGGGGCCATCACCACCTCTATAGATCTTACAGACGCCTACTATCATGTCCCGATAGCTCGGCACTTCCGTCCGTTCCTAGGCTTCAAATTAGGGAAGGAAGCCTTCTCCTTCAAAGTAATGCCCTTCGGGCTCAATATAGCTCCAAGGATTTTTACGAAGCTAGCGGAGTTGGTGGTGCAGGAGCTAAGGTCTCAGGGTATAATGGTAGTAGCGTATCTGGACGATTGGCTGGTGTGGGAGATGGACAAGGACAAGTGTATGAAAGCCACGAAAAAAGTCATGACTTTCCTAGAACACCTAGGGTTCAAAATCAACAGGGGCAAGTCCCGCCTGACTCCAGAGTCAAGGTTCCAGTGGCTAGGTATCCAATGGGACTTGGATTCGCATACTCTTTCCATTCCATCAGCAAAGAGAAAGGAGATTGCAAAGGCGACAAGGCAATTCTTGAAATCCAAAAAGACGTCCAGGAGGAGCCAGGAGAGGATCTTAGGCTCTCTCCAGTTTGCTTCCGTGACAGACGTCCTGCTGAAGGCCAAGCTCAAGGATATCAATCGAGTTTGGCGTTCGAAGGCCAATGCAAGGTTCCGGGACAGGCTTGCTCCGTTGCCAGCGATCCTGAAGAAACGTCTTCGGCCTTGGTCGAAGGCATCAAACTTGGCGAAGACTATTCCGCTGCAGTTTCCTCCCCCGTCCTTAGTGGTGCACACGGATGTGTGTCTGACGGGTTGGGGGGGGATACTTGCAGTACGAGAAGGTTCAGGGGACGTGGTCGACTCAGTTCCAGAAGCTCCACATCAACGTCCTGGAGGCTATGGCTGTGTTTCTTACGTTGAGGAAACTTCGCCCGCCAAAGAGGACACATATCAGGTTGGTTCTCGACAGTGCAGTAGTAGTGCACTGCATAAACAGAGCGGTTCAAAATCAAGCCATGTGAACCACGTAATGATAGCAATCTTCTCTCTAGCAGCCAAGAACACCTGGCATCTGTCAGCTACTCACCTGGCAGGAGTTCAGAACGTAGTAGCGGATGCACTTTCTCGCTCAGTCCCACTGGAATCAGAATGGTCACTGGACTGGAAGTCATTCAAGAAGGTTTGCAGCATAGTACCGGGTCTGGAAGTGGATCTGTTTGCTACAGAGGCGAACCACAAACTCCCATGTTACGTGGCCCCCAACCTGGACCCTCTGGCCTACGCTACAGACGCTCTGACCATAGATTGGAACCAGTGGCAGAAAATTTACTTATTTCCTCCAGTGAACCTTCTCCTGAAGGTTCTGAACTCGAGCTTGTCACAACAAGTACAAATGAAGACTGTGTTCGATTCCTCAGGTCTTCACAAAACCCTAACTTTATGGATTTCATGAAGTTTGCAGGACGGAGGGGTGAGGACCCAGAAAACATTTCGTTCTTGGAGTCAGACAAAAGGGAATCAACACTCCGCCAATATGATTCAGCAGTTAAGAAATTGGCGGCATTCCTCAACGCGTCCAATACAAAGTATGTCAGTTAATATAGCTATCACCTTCTTCAGGAATTTATTTGAACAGGGTTTGGCGGCTAGCACAATTACAACTACGAAAGCAGCCTTGAAAAAGATTTTCCAGATCGGATTTGGTATCAATTTAACTGAGTCTTACTTCACGTCTATTCCGAGGGCATGTGCACATCTTCGGCCTGTACAGAGACCGTCGACGGTGTCATGGTTTCTTAACGATGTACTTAAGCTCGCTTCGGATACAGACAACTTAGGGTGTGATTATCAATCCTTATTGCGTAAGACACTATTTTTGTTAAGTCTGGCTTCAGGTGCTAGGGTTTCAGAGTTGTCAGCTTTATCTAGAGACCCAGGCCATATAGAATTTTTACCTTCGGGGGACGTGTTGCTTTCACCAAATCAAACATTTCTCACCAAGAATGAGGACCCTTTAGATAGGTGGTCACCATGGAAAATTGTCCCGCTTCCGCAGGATCCATCATTGTGCCCTGTGCAAACACTGAAGGATTTCCTTTCTAGGACATCTGACCATTCGAAAGGGCCGCTTTTCATTAGGGAAGCTGGGGGGACCATTTCTCTAAAGGGCATAAGGCAACAAATTTTGTATTTTATAAAGAAAGCTAATCCAGGGTCATTTCCGAAGGTACATGACATCCGAGCTATAGCAACAACTATTAACTTTTTCAAGTATATGTGTTTTGATGATCTTAAAAAGTACACTGGTTGGAAGTCACCCTCAGTTTTTAAACGCCATTACCTTAAGTCCTTGGAGGCTCTTAAATACCCGACAGTAGCAGAGGGCAGACCATTGTCCCCTGCTACAACATGAACAATTTGCAGTGGCTTTAATTTTTCCTCATTTCCTTTCCGCCAGCCTCATTAACAATCTACCTAAGCTACCTCAGCCCATCCTATGGTGTTCATATTTAGAGTTTAAGTTGTATTTGTACATATTGTTATTGTATTACAATTTAAATCTGTATTTTTTGTAACTGAATTTTATATAAATTTTTAGCCTTAAAATATGGTGTCTATTAAGGCTGTGATATATTTTTATATTATGTGTATCTTAGTTTATTATATTCTCACATTTTTTAATTGTTTTTCACTTTCAACCCTTTATTTTTTGTATTGTCATTTAACTTATATGTCTTTAGCTTGGTGTTTTCTCTGGTACAATTTCACGGAGCGACACGGCTGAGCCCAGAAAAGGGATTTTGACGTAGGAAAAATCTATTTCTGGGCGAGGAAGCCGTGTCGCCCAGTGAAATCCCACCCTACTTAGTCACCAAGCTAGAATGCTATCTGCAGGTATGTCGGCCTGACGCTACCTTCGCGGTAGCAGGGAGTGAGCCGTAGCACGGCTCCCCTTTTCTGAAGGGTTTTGATGTGGAAAAGGTTAATTGGAGAGGCTGCTGTGGTAGTGTTTTTCACTCGCCCCAGATTCATACCGACACCCTTTTAGAAAGGGTGAGCGAGTCAGAATATTCTGGCATGTCCAATTTAGCAGTTCTCTGGTATTTTAGCAATATTTTACCTTAGAAATAGCGCTAAAGGAACGTATTTCACTGGGCGACACGGCTTCCTCGCCCAGAAATAGATTTTTCATACGTCAGAATCCTTTTTAGACTCCCATTTTTACTTTTAAACAAATCTTGGATGTGAATATTCTAGTTTAACAGTTTCTGTTTCCAACAGATATGTGCTATTGCATCATGTAATGGCTCAAAATGGAGCACTAGGAAATTGGGCTTACCCGGAAGGAGGCATGGGAGGTGTAACGCAAGCCATGGCACGAGCTGCATCAGAGGCTGGGGCTGATATATTTACTAACCAAGTAAGGAAAGTTACTTTTAGGATTAATAAAAGAAATGTACTACCATTTTCTTTTCATGGTTTTTTCTGTAAAGTAGAATTTCTTTATTTTCAAAGTGACATTCATCTGAAATCAGAAAACCTGGAATATTTTACTTAAAATAATGTTTATTTGTCAAAGATGTGGTGGTTTGTAAATTTTGTGTAACTCAAAACTGAACCATTGGGACTTCACTATGCTGTACATTGTTTTGAGATTCTAAACTAAAATAAGATTAAAAGAAAGAAATCAGGAATAAAGGTATAATTCTTTCATCAAGAGAATGTCTTTGATCAGTGTTCAAGTTGGTACATTAGTTTATTCAACTTAACTGTTAATTTTAAGTTGAGAGACTGTTATGATAATTTCTTAAGTTGAGAGTGTTATGAAAACTGGTAATTGTTTTTCTTAAGTATTTCATGATATTTCTTTAAGTAGATATACACCTCTAGCAATCCAGTGTTCAAGGGCTATTTTATTTCAAATACAGCTAATTACTAAATCTGACATGCCACAAAATTAGTTTACTACATTTGTATAGTGATTATATGAAATTAGGTCACATCAAATGTTATTTTGAGCATGGTAACCTTAATTTTAATTGTATTTTTGCTCTAGTTTTTTTTAATTGTCGTAATTTTGAATCAAGTCCTGGTGCTGTTTATTGCCTCCGCTTAGTCTGACCCTTCAGTTATTTCAGCAGCTGTCTATAGAATCTTCAGGTGTGATAATTTTAGGCATGGTGTACCAAAACTTTGCAGATTTTATACATGATATAAACTGTTGCATTTGAAGTTTTGTACTTCATTGTAAGAAATGTAGAAGTGACATAATGCAAGGAAATTTTTTATATATTGTAGGTATCAGCAGTGTTGTAGTGTCATTATGTTGCTCAAGATTACAACCTCCAAAATTATAGGTCTGGAAAAGTTTATATCTGTGAGAAATAATTTTCTTTATATTTAGAAACCGATTCGTTGAATGTTTTATTGCCAGTGATTTTACAAACATTTTTTTTTTATTAATCTCTCTTAATTCTTTCAGCCAGTCAAATCTATTATACTGGGTTCAAAAGATGAAGTAGTTGGTGTTGAAACAGATGATGGAAACATTATTTATGCAAAGACTATACTGTCCAATGCAACAGCTCATGTAACTTTCTTGGAACTACTCCCTTCTGGATCGCTGCCAAGAGACTTTGAGGCTTCAATTAAAGCTTTAGACTATACTTCACCAGTGTGCAAGATTAATGGTAAGTTTCAGAACTGGAAACCTATTACTTTTTACAAAGGTTTACAATCCTTTTATCCAAAATTCTAAAAACCTACAAGCTGTAAAATCTGGGAATTTTTTGTGAAGGGTAGAGCATCATCATAATTCATTAGGGTCAGTAAATTGTAATGCCATATGAAAATTAATTTGCTTACCATATACAGGCAGTCCCCGGGTTACGACAGGGGTTCTGTTCTTAAGACGCGTTGTAACTCAAAAATCGATGTAAACCGGAACATCATCAAAAATCCTAAGAAAACCTTACTTTTAATGCTTGGGGTACATTCAAAAGTATGTAAACTGCATTCTTATTGCATTTTTCATCCAAAAAACCTTCAAATATTGATTATTTTGCATTTTTGGTGTCATATTTCTTCTGCCAGATGAGCGTTGTAGGCATCGTAACCCTGGAACATGTCGTAACCCTGGAAGTAATTTCTGATAAATATAATTGAAAAGCGCCTTAACCTCGGAGCGTCGTAAGCCAAAAACCCGTCGTAGCCTGGGGACTGCCTGTATACATACTCTTGTATGAAGTGACATTATAGAGTCAAATTTTAATGAGAGAGGTTAAGTGTGTTTAATTTATTTCATTATAGCAGTCATGCATCATTTGCATTCTGTGAATGGTTACTTTCTTAAAATCGTCCGCTAATTGCATTTTACTGACATCATACTGCTATTAGTTGCTAAATGAAACCTAATTCGGAGATACTTTTTTTTAGTTCATTATCAAAGTTAGGTTTAAAAATGCATCTTACTCAATAAATGCAGTAAATTAAATGCAGTAAAGGTGTGTTTTGCCAGTTTCAGATATTGCTTCTCAGTTTTCAAAACATGTAGCATCCTGCACATAATTTGTTTCTTCAGCTACAGCAACAACTTTAAATTTAGTGGTATACGTACACTGGTAACTCCTCCATTGTGTGAGGGACGAATAAGAATTTATATCATCACTGATATCTGAAGTGTAGGATGGGTAATAATATAAATTAACGAATATGTAATTGGCAAGTGGTCAGGGACACAGTGAGAGACATCTTCCCTCATGTAAACTTCCCTTCACTGTGGCTGGAGCCTCATGATGTACGTAATAGGTTAATGTCACTATTGCATTCAAAACCCCTATCTCCTATTTTGATGGCTCTGGCATAGGAAACTCACTTTTACTCTTAAGTGCCAGCAAATTAGGTAGGGTTATAAAATATACACTTGCCAACTTTCACGACCTTTATCTGATGCTTTGATAAAAAGTTATTATTGAAAAACAGCATTCCATCGGCTCTGAATCCCTTAGTATAGGGTAATATAATAGTCTTCATTTTTCATTAAAAAATCATAATTTTGGTGGTAAATAACACAATTTCAGAACTATTTTAGAACAATTCAGTCATACGAATGATAATCATCATACATTATTGTATTGTTAGGGTTGTTTGTGATTGGTGGTGAAACTTAAACAAAACAATAGTTTCTCTTTCAGGTAACGTGTAGGAAAAACATTATAAAGAATTGGCTTTATTTCATATATTTTGAACTATAGGGATACAGTCAGTAAAACAGCATTTGTATTAACATCATCTTCACATAACCAGTATGTCATAAGATCCCTGCTGTTGCAAAAGCTAAAGGTCATCTTATACACGGAAATAGTGTATGGTAAGTGTTTGGAATGGAAGTACACTACGTAGTCTCATTCATGTGGCGTTTAATCCTGCTTGTATGTGTTCTCTTCTGACTCTCATTTCTGGTGAAAAGGAAAATTAATTTTGATTTTGAACACTAGTTTTAGCTGAATTTAGGTGTAAGCCTTCTGATGTACTCTTCATGTAGAGTGAGCTTTGCATGTGAGCTGTGCCTAACTTCATCCTGCAGACATGCACCTGAATAAGATAAATAAAATGCACTTCATTTTTAAAATTTTATAAATTGTTCATAGGTTAGATTGTGATGTTAGGTAAAGGCTAGAAAGACTATGTGTAAGGTCCATATTCATGTTTAGCCCCTTTCCACCACCCCTTTGGATCTATTAGTATGGGAAAGTAAAAGGTGATTAATTATTTTGTGACATTGCCATAACTATTTTGGAAATAAAATATTCAACACTAGTTTGTGGCTACCCAAAGACAAGTGTGAGTAACAACTGAAATTAAACCAGCAGTATTAAAAAATTAAAAATAAAATGAATGAAGGGCACTACTGTTTAGTAGCCTGACATGAGTAACTGGATATCAGTTCTTAATAATGGGAGTGGACAGTGTGGGCAATCATTTAAGATCTATGGTTTGCAATTTTGTCTTGAGATCAATGGTTCAGAAGTAGTTCTTGAATCTAAATGCCTCCCAGGAAGAAAAACATGAGTGGAAAAGCATTTTATATTTTCATTGAAGCAGTTTAGATGAAAGAACTTTCAAACAGGGTTCAAAATAAGAAAATTATTGCTGATGAACTACAATATTGTAATTTACTTTTGAAGCAACAATGTACGTAGTGTGTATTAAGTGGAAAAGAATGTTTGTATTAAATGAAAACTTGTTTTAGCCCAGTATTTCAAGCATGGTATTATAATCTTTTTATCTGTAATATATTACTGAATGAGCAGTACGTGTTTCACGTCTGTTGATATCATCAGTAATAGAATGGATTTGCTCTATTAATATTGTAAATTTGCAGTAAAACTTGTGACCTAATTTATTAAGCTACTACTTGTAAAACTTACTATGTATATATTACTAATTAATAACTGTAACTTTTACATTTTATAAAGGTAAGATTTTTTATTACATTTTATAAAAGTAAGATTTTTTTCATACATTTCAGTTGCTCTGAAGTCGCTCCCAAATTTTAGAGCAAATCCTAATGTAGGGCCAAACTCAGTTATGCCACATCATCGCTGCACAATACATCTCAACTGTGAAGACATTGAACTATTAGAAGGAGCTTATTTTCAAGCACTTAAAGGCAAGATACCAGACAAGTAAGAAATACTTTTCTTTACTCTCTGTGCACCTGATGGCATTTGATTTGCACATTTATCTACATATGTACACAAATACAAATATATATGTGTTGATCAATCCTAAACTATTAATAAATTTAATTAGGTAAATTTAATTTTTTCAACAATGAATGCATACGATTAAAACTTACTCAATTGATCCTCAATAGGTAACTGTTTTTGTGTTCAACAAGGAGTTGAATCAGTGTGTGTGTGTGTGTGCGTGTGTGCGCTGTTAGAAGTACAAACAGTCAGACAGCACAGTACAGTCGCCTCCTGGTATTTGCTGGGGGATGTGTACCACAATCCCCAGCAAACAGCCAATAATGATGATGATGATGATGACATGACGACAGCTTGTAATGTGATGAAAAACTATACGTATCTCATAACATTGAAGTTGATAAGTGTTATGAACTGAGAGAGAGGTCCGCTTCAGGTTCGATATTATTATAAACAAAAAGAATTCAACACCAACAGTTGAAACTGGGGATATGAATATAGAAAGAAACACTAACACAACAAAGGTTTATTTACAAGCTTACTAACAAAGATAAATGCAGAATGGTGTCTCCTATTTACATAAAAAAGGTAAAATCTTACACTGCATGAACTAGGGGAACAGTGAGGTAATGAAAGTACTTGCCGACCAGTTTTGCAACTCGAAGCGATGGCTTCACAAAAGGAAAACTCTAATTGTAGACGCCTTCTTGCTTCCGTATTGCAGAAAATAATGTCTACTCTTGATACTTGAAGGGCAGGAAGTCCCCAAAACCTCTAGCAGAATGTTTCTTCTCTGAAGTCTTGCTCAATGTCGAAATAACTCGGTCATCCACTCCTGAAGACGGCTTGACCAGAATTCGACCAATTCTCGGGCAACTTTTCCTTTCTGATCCTTCGTTGGTTCCTTCTTTTCTTATCTCTCTCTGACGATCTCTGCTGCTGATTTTTCACTGATAATCTGATCTGTGGCTCTTACTGATGGTCTGATCAATGGCTCTTACTGATGATCTGCCTTCTCCTACTTCGTCTGTTGTATTTATACGGCATTCTGGGGGCGGGGCCTACGGCGAACGTCACAGACTCCCGAGATTACCGGAACGATTTAGAAGTTTCTCGACGAAGTATTGCATCAGAAGTCGCAGCGTTTCTCACGACACTTCGGCGCCTGTCAAGTTCCACAAAACTCCTGCCGATTCTGGAACCATCATGAGAACAGGCACCTCCAACACATGCGCGAATGCCTCCTTGGTGCAGAATTTCTCGAAGATGCATTTTCCTTTCCTTTATCTTTCTTTGCTATACAGCAATTACCATTATACGTCCCCCCAAAAAGAGAAAAAAAATGAAATCAACTGATTTATTTTTTTCTAAAGAGAAACAAGAATTAAACAGCGGGGGAACAATTCTGCATAAAGCTTTAATCCAATCAAACACGCACGCTTCTCCACTCACACACTCATCCGTGCGAAAACAGAAAACGGTCATTAGGCTAATCATTCTGAAACCTCTAGAGAGGCTATTAGCTATCATATTATCCTTTTCTCTTACTTTTTCCGTTTTCTGATCTCTGACTAAAACTTTGAAATGCTAAAATACCTCTTGCGTTTTCTCAAAACTAATTTATCTCAGTAACACTGTCACATCAAACACTGGCAAATTTACATTCACTGACTTTGCTCTACTCTTACCCATATTAATTCCATAATGTGCATTTCCCTTTTCTCTAACACTGAAAAAGGACCTTCGAACTTATAAGGTAAAGCGGAACCTTCTTTCTGGACTAGTACTAAAACTTTATCTCTTACACGGAAATTTGTCTCTTTCGTTCTAAGATCATGTTTCCCTTTAGTCCCCCCTTGGCTCCCGTTCTCCTTCGCTAGTTGCCAACCATCTCTTAAATTGTTTTTATAATACTCAAGATTAGTTATGTAATCTTCTCTACCCTTATTTCTAGACAAAGGTCCAGCCATATTGATAAATACATTCTCAAAAGATTCGCCTACTGAAGGAATATTACACAACGGAACTCTGGGAATTACTTGAATCGGTTTCCCGGCAATTTGATATTCATGACAGCTTAAAGCATACCTCTTCACGTAACTTCTCATTTTAGGCCAAAAGTATGCCCTACTAATACACTTGAAAGTTTTATTTATTCCTAAATGCCCTTGCTCATCATGTGCTAACTTCAAAACTAATTCACGAAGCTTCCTAGGAACCACTAATTGTTCGGCGATTTCCTCTTTACTACCTGACTTAGGACTAACATAACGACACAAAACTTCGTCCTTTAAACAAAAAGTTTCCTTACACATATCATCGAGATCATCACCCAGCTCACACTAAAAAATTCGGGTTAGTGTCTCATCCTCTCTCTGCGACTTGACTAGCTCATCCTTATTCAAAACGTTATTGCCTAATTCATCACCGTAACTAGTACTAGATACCAGTACATCTACTATGTTACTTTCGACAGCTACACCTTCCGTTTGGCTATCACTGTCAACGATAGAGTTAGGTTTCTCAGCAACACTCATGCCAAGATCAACCTCGCCACCTCTATCACACTCGTTCGATTCTACGAACTTACTCTCGTTTGAATCCACGAACTTACTCTCGTTCGAATCCATGAACTTACTCAATGTTCGAATCCACGAACTTACTCTCGTTCGAATCCACGAACTTACTCTCGTTCGAATCCATGAACAAGTTATGACCATATTCTATGTCTGTATCTAAACCCGACCTAGTTACTACCATTTCAGGCACTGGAATATCCCTCACAACAGGATTCACATTCTTGGTTAAAGCTAAGTCATTACCGACAATAATGTCAACGCCATCGACGGGCAAACTGTCAACAACTCTCCTGACACTACCTGACTTTCTAAGTTCAACTTCAACAAAGGACAAAGAACACAAGTGTTAGGAAATCCACCCAACATGACTTTTTCTTCCATATTGATTTCTGCCCTGTTCGGCACACTCTTTCTCCTAATCAGTGAGACAGCAGCACCTGTGTCTCGAAGCAAGACCACTTCTCTCAAACACACTCCTCCAAGAGAGGAAACTACGCCTTCTGACAGAAATTCACCAAAAATTTTCCTAGTTTCTCTCATCACATCATTCCTACTTGACGAAAGGTTAACTAGCGATACTGGTTTCTTACCGTCCTTCCTTTCTACTGCACAATTTCTTGCTAAATGCCCTTTCCCATTACATCGGAAAAAAGTTAATTCTGAGCCACTAGATGCCATTTTACTTTTACAAACCTTAGACATATGACCTGGTTTTCCGCATGTGTAACAGGAATAGTCACTTTTACTTGCATTGCTATTACTAGGACTGAAACCTTTACTGCTTTGTACTCTGCCAGATGAAAGATCATTTCGTTTCTTACTAACACTCAAATTATGAGTTAGACTATATTTGTCAGCTAACCTAGTTGCTCCTGCAAAAGATACTTCTCGCCTATCTTCTATATGAAGCTTAATCTCAGGGGATACGTTATCTTTGAAGTTTTCTAATAACACTAAGTTCTTCAAACTATCAAAATCCTCAACTTTAGCAGAAGTTAACCAATCAAAAAACAGCCTTTCTAACTTCTTACCATATTCTACATACGTAATATTTTCATCCTTTCTCAAATTTCTAAATTTCTTATGGTACGCCTCCGGTACTAGCCTATATGCGCTAAGAACAGTTTCTTTTACAATATCATAATTATCACATTCCCCTTAGACATGCAACTATACACAGTAAGCGCTCTACCACTCAAAACTGACTGTAAATATAAAGTCCACATTTCTTTATGAGAACCTACTCTTTCCATTAACTTCTCAAAACACATGAAATATTTTGTTACATCTTCCTCATCAAACTTTGGTACTAATTTCAGCACTGCACTCATACCTAACGTATCAGCTTCGTTTTCGTTCTCGCCTCTCTGACTGTTACGAGTGCTTTCCCTTAAACTGAGCAATTTCCAACTCATGCATACGTTCTTTCTTTCTTCCTGCTCATGCATACACTATTTCTTCCTGCTGCATTACCAACATTTCTCTCTCTTGCTGCATTTTCATTGCTTCTCTCGCTTGCTGCACTTCCCTCTTGGCTGCTCTTTCATCTCTCTCAGCCGCTCTTTCATCTCCCTCATACTTCTCTCTTTCTTTCTTTTCAACATACTCACAGAGATCATTCCCCTGTAGACCAAGGAGCTTACCTGACTCAATAAACTCTTTCACCATCTCATTCATTCTAGCTCTTTCTATATTCTCCCTGTTTCAAACTGTTAAAGCTGAATATCCTGGCAAGGTCGCCACAATGTTACGAACCGAGAGAGAGGTCCGCTTCAGGTTCGATATTATTATAAACAAAAAGAATTCAACACCAACAGTTGAAACTGGGGATACGAATATAGAAAGAAACACTAACACAACAAAGGTTTATGTACAAGCTTACAAACAAAGATAAATGCAGAATGGTGTCTCCTATTTACATAAAAAAGGTAAAATCTTACACTGCATGAACTGGGGGAACAGTGAGGTAATGAAAGTACTTGCCGACCAGTTTTGCAACTCGAAGCGATGGCTTCACAAAAGGAAAACTCTAATTGTAGACGCCTTCTTGCCTCCATATTGCAGAAAATAATGTCTACTCTTGATACTTGAAGGGCAGGAAGTCCCCAAAACCTCTAGCAGAATGTTTCTTCTCTGAAGTCTTGCTCAACGTCGAAATAACTCGGTCGTCCACTCCTGAAGACGGCTTGACCAGAATTCGACCAATTCTCTGGCAACTTTTCCTTTCTGATCCTTCGTTGGTTCCTTCTTTTCTTATCTCTCTCTGATGATCTCTGCTGCTGATTTTTCACTGATAATCTGATCTGTGGCTCTTACTGATGATCTCTTACTCTCTGACTAACTGATGATCTGATCAGTGGCTCTTACTGATGATCTGCCTTCTCCTACTTCGTCCGTCGTATTTATACGGCATTCTGGGGGCGGGGCCTACGGCGAACGTCACAGACTCCCGAGATTACCGGAACGATTTAGAAGTTTCTCGACGAAGTATTGCATCAGAAGTCGCAGCGTTTCTCACGACACTTCGGCGCCAGTCAAGTTCCACAAAACTCCTGCCGATTCTGGAACCATCATGAGAACAGGCACCTCCAACACATGCGCGAATGCCTCCTTGGTGCAGAATTTCTCGAAGATGCATTTTCCTTTCCTTTATCTTTCTTTGCTATACAGCGATTACCATTACAATAAGCCCATAAATATACCAAAACTTTTGAAAAGATAGCCTTGAAATCTTAGCATATGTAGCATCTACTTTAAAAAGATAAGGCCCATGTGTCTGAGGAGAGAAATGGATTAAGAGAAAATACATGTAATTGCTGCATAAGGCTATAAATTTCAGAAGGCTTTAACAGAATGTCAAGAAAGGTATATAGTAGGTCATAAAGGATGCACATTTTGTGAAACAAAATGGATCCTCCAAAGTAAACCATTAGGTAAAATTTTAGTGTCAACAAAAAAAGGAAATATATTAAAAGGATTAGTAAATTACAGTAGTACCTCGTACTTTGAACTTCATCTGTTCCAGAAGGCTGTTTGAAGTACGATTTGCTCGAAATGTGAAACAGATATCCCCATAAAAAATAAAGGGAATCATAAAAATTCGTTCCAGCCAACCCAAAAAGTCCCCCTTTTCACATTTTTCTATTATTAATGTGTTAAAAAGTTAAATCAAGAGTGTAAAGTAATGAAACAGTACGTTATATGAAGTAAAATTTTCTTAATTTTATTTTTTCTGTGTAGGATTTATGAACTGTTTGGTAAAAATGGCACCGGCCGGCCGAGGGATGGAGGGAGGAGAGACGGGAACCCTTTTGAGCAAACCGAATTGATTGCAGTATGCAAAGGTTGATAACAAAATAAATTTTATTCACATTAGGTACAAAGATAATTAAAGGAATCTATATTGTGTGTGTGTGTCCGATTGTGTCTGAGAGAGAGAGAGTTTACACTTGATTCTTAAGTGCATGAAATATATTAATTATGCCACAATGCATCAACTTACTGTTGGCAAATGGCAGACTTTTAAAACAAACATGAGGATTTTACAAACAAATAAGTAATAAGTCAAGAATGCGAGAAAAGGAAAGCCGCTTAAACAAACAATCGAAGGCATGCAGAAGCTGAAAGCAGCGCCAATTTGTTTATTACAGAGCTGAGTTACTTTTATAGTAGTAAAAATATCGTAAAAAGCAATTATCACTAGATTCGTATTTTACCGTAACAAAAATAAAAGTGATTTGGGCAGATCGAGTGTAAGTGAAAGAAATGGGCAAATAATCATCCCAGATCAGCTAATAAGTCAATGGGAAGCAGAGCCATTCTTCTCTCTCTCTCTCTCTCTCTCTCTCTCGTCTTCTCTCTCTCTCTCTCCTCTCTCGTCCTCTCTCTCTCTCTCTCTCATCCTCTCTCTCGCTCGTCTCTCTCCTTCATCTCTCTCTCTCTCTCCTCAGTTGCACCTAACACTGACTCGAGCAAGCGTTTTTTTTTTTTTACCGTGTTGCATGTGTTTTCATGTTTTATCATTATGTTAAATTTATTGTGAAATATAATTTTTTTATGTGAATTGGTACTGCTTTTACGTACATACTATAGTAAGGATTTTACTGTCTCTTCTTCTCTCCTCAACAATACCACAATGCATGATAACTTAAAATCATTCATTCATTATTCCTAAAAAAAAATATAAACGCTACCTCCCTCTACCTCAAGTTAGCTGTGTATCACTGCAATGACGAATTATTTTGTTAATCATTTGTGCTAAGTTTTATTGTGAAAAGCTTTGTTCTTTCATTTACTGTTTCGTTAATATTGTTCAACTCAAGGTCCAAAGAGTAGGTCAGAGCGTGACTTCAACTCAACTTCGCCTTAGGCTACCACGAGGAAGGCCCTTTATTAATCCAATGGGCAACAGCAAATACTATACATGTTTGCGGATGCTCTACATCTAGTTAAGCTTGTTAGAAACAATTCTCTTGACCATGGATTCATAGTGTCGGATGGTACAGTTGTCTCAAAGTGTTCCTTTACCCCGTCCCCTTCTGTTTCATGATAATGGTCTGGTAACACAACAAGGAAGCCTGTTTGTCTTGTAACAACGGATGTGAATGGTCGAGCTATTGGATGCCAATGTTCATATTTTCTAATCACTACTGTAGACAATATGTTAATGATATACAAATGATAGTTCACATTACCAGTGAACTGAGTTGATGTTAAACAAGAAAAATAGTATAGTAACAGAGCAATAAAAATAGCAATGGTAAAAATCCTATTCAGTCCTTATTAACCATAATTGTCAACGTTTGTTCCATTCAGGTGTGGCTGTGAAGGCGTTTGCTGGGATCCTACTTGGTAGATCATTATTAGGTGTCAATTTCAGAACGTTATTTGAATGGAAATACGCTTTGGATTTACACAGTCCATCTATTTATAAAGTAATGAAATTATAAACCGCGAATACCAAAACCTATAAATATAATTTCATAAAGGCAATTATGAAAGGCTTTGGGAAAAAATTAATGACCACCAGTTGTAAAAAAGGAACTAATGTATCCAGTGTGTCACTCATACTTGTTTTTTATTAGAGCCACTTCTCACCAGAGTAGCCTAGATGGAAATTTCTATGGCCGGTACTTAACTCGAGTCATCCGAGTAACAACACACCTTAACCACCCTGATGGTCCTTATATACCAACCCAAGAGTGGATAAAAAGGAATAGTTTGCAGTCGATATGAGTTCATTTCAGCCTTTCGTCTCGTGGGATTTGTGACTGGATTTCTTGTCGCTTCAGTCTCGAATTTGTCGACTATTTATGATCCAATGGATTTCTCAGTTCAATGAATCCAAGATACATTTTTGCTATTTTTGCATCCTTGTCCATTAATTTATTTTTTATTTTTAATAAAAAAAATTTTAATTGAATTTGAATTTGATTAGTTTTTTGTTTGTGAAAATGAGCACCAAACTAATCTTGAAGGGAACACTTAGTTCAGTTGGCTACATCCATTATACTTGTTATTCATTCTTTTTCATGTTTAACAAGCGTTGTTCCTGATTCCAGTAATTGCAGCTTTGTATTATCCTGACCCTTCCCTGATTAGAGCATCAGTGTCAATTTTTGCTTTCCTAATTGCTAAGATCAAATTAAATGAGAGTCCGTTTAACCAACAGTTCCCCCACCCTCCATTACTGATTCTCCAGACACCCCCCCATCCCTTACCTATCCTCCAGTCCCACCCTCCCTACATCCTCAGGTAGCCCTGCAACCTCCCAGGTCACTCCTCACGAGATGTGGTGTGGAAAAATCAGTAGGCAGTCCCCGGGTTACGACGGGTTCGGCTTACGACGTTCCGGGGTTAAGGCGCTTTATATTCATCAGAAATTATTTCCAGGGTTACAAAGCATGTTCCAGGGTTACAACACCTACAACGCTGACCTGGCAGAAGAAATATGACACCAAAAATGCAAAATAATCAATATTTGAAGGTTTTTTTGGATGAAAAATGCGTTAAGAATGCAGTTTACATAGCTTAGAATGGACCCAAAGCATTAAATGTAAGGTTTTCTGAGGATTTTTGACGATGTTCCGGCTTACAACGATTTTTGGCTTACAACGCGTCTCGAGAACCAAACCCCCGTCGTAATCCGGGGACTGCCTGTAATCCTAATATTTCGACGGTCACATGACCATTCTTTCCCCTCTTTTACAAAGGTCTGGAACTGCAGTCTAATAAGTTCTGTTTGCCTTTGCTTAAAGGTCAACCCTTGACATTTTAATGTCTTGTTTCTTGTTCTTGATTTTTTTGGGAAGGGGTTTTGGTTTGGTCATAGCACATAACTCATTCATTCTCATGATTAGAAAGTAGCAGTACTTAGGTCTAACAGAATTTAGTGTTGCCCTTGACGTGGTAGCCAAAAGGCTTCTACAAATGATTAACCTGTTATTTAATTTTCTGAGTAAATTTGATTCAACTGGCATTTCACCAAGCTTAATTTTCCTTTCGAAGCAAAGAAATCTGTTACAACCTATTAATATGTTTATAAGATGCAGATAAAGCTTTCTTACAGCTCAGGATATAATTATGAGATGAAAGTGTTTTTGAAAAGTAAAGCAACAGGATACAAAAACTTTTTGTTCCTTCTTTTCGTGCTTTTCCTGTCAATCATGAACATCTTAAGCAGGTCAACGCCAACCAAACCTACATATGAGAAGTGAAAGACGTTTGTTTTACATACACACACAATGCACTGAAGGTAGTGTAGAGACCACGAGGCTGGATTCTTCTGACCTTAGCCTAGGCCTATGTCTGACATTGGAAAACCATGACTGACACTGACATAGTCTCTTTGTCTTCAGCCCGTGAAAATTTAGGCCGAGGCCGCAATTTATATAATGTGTGTCATTGGTTTCCATACTAAAAGGCCAGATTCTTCTGACCTTGGCCTAGGCCTACATCTTGAGCAGGACATTCATTGAATGACTCATTAACTTAGTCTAGGGTTCTATGTCCTTGATGAATTAATCTGAAGCTGCAATATATTTGATGTTTTAATAGATAGATAACTTACTGAAGAGCAAGCAACATTGAAATCTCCAGAAATATGGACAACTACTTAACCCTGATTAGACAGGTAAATATATCAATATGCAGCTAATCAAGCTGGGTAAACTTTGAGGTGGGCCATTTTACAAAACAGTGCATCAATGGAAAGAGGAAGATATGCAGGAATATGGCTAACTACTTACTGGGGAGTAGCATTGAAGTCTCCATAAATATAGATAACTACTTACTGGAAAGAAACATTAAAGTCTCCATGAATACAGATAACTACTTACTGGAGAGAAGCATCGAAGTCTCAAGGAATATGGATAACTACTTACTGGAGAGAAGCATTAAAGTCTCCAGGAATATGGATAACTTCTTACTGGAGGCAGCATTGAAGTTTCCTTGAATATGGATAACTACTTACTGGAGAGAAGGATTTGAAGCCTCCATGAATGTAGATAACTACTTACAGGAAAGAGGCATTGAAGTCTCCAGGAATATGGATAACTACTTACTGGAGGAGAGCATTGAAGTCTCCAGGAATATGGATAACTACTTACTGGAGAGAAGCATTGAAGTCTCCAGGAATATGGATAACTACTTACTGGAGAGAAGCATTGAAGTCTCCAGGAATATGGATAACTGCTTACTGGAGTTGGTAGCATTGAAGTCTACAGGAATATGGATAACTACCTACTGGAGACAGCATTGAAGTTTCCATGAATATGGATAATTACTTACTGAAGAGAAGCATCGAAGTCTCCATGAATGTAGATAAATACTTAAAGGAAAGAGGTATTGAAGTCTCGAGGAATATGAATAACACTTACTGGAGAGAAGCGTTGAAGTCTCCAGGAATATGGATAACTACTTACTGGAGGCAGAATTGAAGTCTCCAGGGATGTAGATAACTACTTACTGGAGGCAGCATTGAAGTCTCCAGGAACACTGATAACTACTTACTGGAAGCAGCATTGGAGTCTCCAATGATGTAGATAAATACTCACTGGAGACAAGCCATAGTTCTTCCGGGACCACAGGCATTGGAAGTCTCCAGGAACACAGATGACTACTTACTGGATAAGCATTGGAGTTTCCAGGGATGTGGATAACTACTTACTGGAAGCAGCATTGGAGTCTCCAGGAACATATAATTACTTACTGGAGACAGCATTGAAGTCTCCAGGGATATGGATAACTACTTACTGGAGGCAGCTTTGAAGTCTCTAGGGATATAGATAACTACTTTACTGGAAGCAGCATTGGAGTCCCCTACCCGGAAACAGATAATTACTTACTGGAGGCAGCATTGAAGTCTCCAGGGATATAGATAAACTACTTACTGGAAGCAGCATTGGAGTCTCCAGGGATGTAGATAGATACTCACCGGAGACAGCATTGAAGTCTCCAGGAACACAGATAACTACTTACTGGAAGCAGCATTGGAGTTTCCAGGGATGTAGATAACTACTTACTGGAAGCAGCATTGGAGTCCTCCAGGAACATAGATAACTACTTACTGGAGGTAGCATTGAAGTTTCCAAGGATGTAGATAACTACTTACTGGAGGTAGCATTGAAGTCTATAGGAACACAGATAACTACTTACTGGAGGCAGCATTGAAGTCTCAGGAACACAGATAATTACTTACTGGAAGCAGCATTGAAATCTCCAGGGATAGGATCTCTCCAGTAAGTAGAGATCTACATTCATGGAGGCTTCAGTGCTGTGTCCAGTAAGTAGCTATCGGTATTTCTGGAGACTTCAATGGTGCCTCCAGTAAGTAGTTATCTACATTCGTGTATACTTCAATTTTTCTCTCCAGTAAGGTGTTATCCATATTCCTTGAGAATGGGCCACAGTTAAGGCCTGAAAGTACTCAAGTTTTAGTAAAATACTATATTAAATTAATACTCACAAGTAAACAATTTATACTCAGTAATCTTGTGGGTTTTGCGTTTTTTCAATTTGGTAAGGAAGTTTGTTTACGAGATTGGAAATTTTGACACAAAAAAAAAAAAAAAAAAAAAAAAAAAAAATAGAAAAGGACATATAGCTTCAATCAGTCTGTATTGCTTGAGTCCTATAACAAAGGCTAATACGAAATTATGGTTGTGTAAGACACTGAACATGACAATTGTGTATTACTACATAGTTTTTAGATATTTGCTATAAACTTATTGATGAAGCCAGCTGATTTTAATAAAGGAAACTCATAATTATATAATAATTACAAAAAGCTTGGGTGTTTTACTTTTTGGCAATGATTATGACCAAAGACCAGCTCAAATGAGGGGAAAAATTTAGCAATTTAAGTTAAATGTAAAGAAATAAAATCAAAACCTGATGAATACTGAAAGCAAAAGCAATTCAATCCATTTCTATGTATATACCCATTTAAGGTGCATCTGGTTGCAAGGTCAAATTGCTAATTGTATACATATAAATATTCAGTATTAAAAGTGAAATACCTCACAAAGCACTTAATTACATTACACAGGGTAAATCCATTGTCAAGTGGATCTTTGACAACTAATGAATTCTCGAACTACCACCATAGTTGTCATGAACTCATATGAACCTCACTATTCTGCGAATGATCATTGTGGAGTTTACTTTCATAAAAATGAAAATACAATTGATGATTTCTTCTTGATGTTTTGTTAGGTCACATGTGGAGGGAAATTTTTAAAATTTGAACGAGATATTTGAAACAGTAAGTTTGACTTCAATAATTTTTTTCACACCCTCACTAATATTGCTGTGTCACCGTCCACGAAGACACAGCAATATCGGTGAGGTTGTGAAATTGACAATAAATATTTATCTACCATGGACAAAAGTATGATCCTAGCAAACGCCTGCAGCAGCCACACCTGAATGGAATAAAGGTTGACGATTATGGTTAGTAAGGACTGAATATGATTTTCACCATTGCTTTTTTCATTATTCTGTTACTATACGATTTTTCTATATATTTAACAACTTATTTCACTGGTAATGTAAACTATTATTCTTATATCATTAATATCGTTAACACATTGTCTACAGTAGTGATTAGAAAATATGAGCATTGGCATCCAATATTTCGACCATTTACGTTTGTCGTTACAAGACAAACAGGCCTCATTGCTGTGTTCCCAGATCATTTTCATGAAACATAAGGGGATGGGGTATAGGAACACTTTAAGGCAACTGTATGTAGTACGTACGCTCACAATGGTCCAGTTAGAGAGCTAATAAAGAGGAATGAAGTGCTTTTAAGGGCAGTGCAACAGAAAGGTTTATAGAACAGTAAAAGTGCTTGAGGCATATCTCCAGAATTACCATTCTGTATGTTTTGCAAAATTATGACAAATTATATATGTATTTTAGTAAGTAAAGTGCTCATCACATTTTTGAAAAGTTCCATTCAGTTTTATCATATTTTCTTTTTTCAGTCCCATGATAGAAATGACCATTCCCAGTAGCTGTGATCCAACTTTAGCACCTCCGGGATGTCACGTTGCCCTGTTTTTCACTCAGTATGTTCCATATAGCGGAGCTGATGGCAGACCTTGGGATGAGGATTTGAAAAGAGAATATGCTATGAAGGTAGATTTGGAGAAACTTGATTCCTACGATCCAGACATAATTTCAGTTATTATAAGAGGAAATTTTGAATAGCAATTTTAGTTATTATAAGAAATCCTTTGCAGTAAAATTACTTTCACTTAGTTTAATGGCATGTTATCATCAGGTTATCAAAAGTATGTAAAGGCTTTACATTGCATAAACTTTTTATATTTAAGTCACACGTTATCTAGGTACCTTTAATGATTTATATAAATTTTCATTTTCAGATATTTAGTATTGTGGATCAGTATGCTCCAGGCTTCACCAACAGTATTGTTGGATATGAAGTTCTTCCTCCTCCTGAATTAGAAAAAATTTTTGGCCTCACTGGAGGGGTAAGTTTATTTTGAATTCTATCTATTGAACTCTAGCGCAGACCAGAATGCTATGTGAAGTGTGAGTGTTATGAGACTGTTGATTGCAGATACATCACTAGAATTTTGTATGGCCACAGTACTGGTACAGTATTCAGATTGTCAGGTAATCTGATTAGACAAGTGCTCTTAGTTTGGATCAGGTTTCTAGATTGGTATTTAGATGTTGTCATAGTGGTTAAGAGAAAATGAGAATGTCAATTTGAACAGCAGCAAAATGTGATCATTGACAGATTTTTGTTTGTGTATTTCAGACAGCACGGATTTTTGTAATGGTTATTTTGTCTGGTATACTATTTTCTCATGTGTGTTGTAAGATTTGGTGTTCTGTTCTGTGAAGTCTTATTTATTAAAAAAAAAAAAACAAGGGAATATCAAAGTGAAGCAAGGCTTGTGATTCAAAACAACAGAATTGAAAAAGTGAAAAATAAGAATATGAAAGAAATAAAATTGGATCTACTCACATTTGATGGTGTCTGATAGAATTGAAAAAGTGAAAAATAAGAATATGAAAGAAATAAAATTGGATACTACTCAGCATGTGAATGTGTCTGATAGAAAATGAATGTAAAACATTCAGAGGAATTCAGAGGAAATACAGAAATGTTTATGGTGCATAAATGTTACTGTGGTTCAGTAAAAAGGGATTTTGACGAAAGAAAAATCTCTTTCTAGGGAGAGATCTGTGTCGCCCGGTGAAAAGATCCTGCTTTCCTCTTTTCTAGTATAAATAACTTCTAAATATACCAGAGAAAAAAGTTAGCATGGTATGCAAAGGTTACTACCCTCGCGCGAGCACCCAAAGGGCGTCGGGGTCTATTGGCTTGTTAAGACCTTTACAACTTCATTTGAATTTTCCTTCTGTTACACCTGTAAAACCTTACTCTCAATTTCCCTTTCAGTGCAGAATGACCTCATCTGTTCCAGCACTTGGTCTTTGGCCTAAAAGTTTATATTCCTCTTCCAATTCCAAGACAGCAAAAGTGAAATACAAAAGGAAGTGGATGAAAAGAAAGTGCTCTGTCAGTGTGTGATACACTAGAGGTTGTACCCTACCTATGTGGGTAATAGGGAAGAAATGTCACATCTTATTAACTGACAAATTAAAAAAAACTTATTAACCGGCAAATTTTAAAAAATTATGTACAGTAATCCCTTGGTAAGCCACTCTATGGATGTGTGAAGCAGAGATCTAATTGTTGAGATGGGAACAGAAAATAATACTTTTCCCAGCCAAGCAAAGTAACTAAGCATTGTATGTGTGGTGGCTGGCTCATTGTGATTGTGTGGTGATTGGTTTATTGATGAGGAAGGGGAAGAAAAGTGAGATTATTTTACAGTGAGGATTCTAGTAAACATGTACCATACTATTATTTTGACATTGTAATTATATAGTGCATTACTTACTCTTCGACACAGATTTTTTTTATTTTATAATACACAACATTCATTATACAGTAATATGCACATTACCTACAATATAGTAGTACTTGTTCCGACACGGCATACAAACCTTCGGTCCTTTTACAATAGGAAGGTTACTAGCGGCAGCTGGATAGGTCGTAAGCTTTCGAACAAGGGGTTCGGTAGTTAACTGCTTGTCCGACAGGTGCGAGCGCGCGACTGGGAGGTAAACAATCACTTTTGCTTTCGGCCTGCTGGCGTGTAGACGTGTGTATCATCGCTCTTTGCCTGCTTCATCGTCGTTGCTTTCGCATGGTTGTGTTTTTCTTTTTCTATTTATCAAGTGAAACTGAATTGTAAGTACAATCATTTCATCTTTATTTCCATTGAATTCAATTGTGAATTAAAGGATCTTGGTTTCTCCACGCCCTCCGATTACCCGAGTACCGGGACTGAAGGGCGTAAGTGCGGGAATTCATATTTCCCAGAAATGATCCTCGTATTGTGTATGCTCGGTGCCGAGGGCGGGAGAGCGCTCGCTCCGAGCCTTATATTTTGGTTGGGAATGTGTAGATGAAAATCGTAAGTACCCTTTTCATTTATATTTTTTTGACCTGTGTGCTCGTTGCCGAGCGAATGCGCTCGGCACGAAAACTTATTCTGTATGGAAGTGGAATCGCAAGTACAGTATTCTTTTTCATTTTCATATATTTATTTTGATTGTATCAATACTCATTTGGATCAGTTTCCGCTCTTACCCGGAAATTGATCCTTTCCCCTTTTTATTTGAATGAAAGTGAAATCGCAAGTGCAGTATTCTTTTTCATTTTCATATTTTATTGGGATTGCATTATTTACTTGGATCAATGTTTCCGCTCTTACCCGGGAATTGATCCTTCCCCTTTTTATTTTGTATGAAGTGAAATTGCAAGCGCAGTATTCTTTTTCATTTTCATATATATTTTGATTACATCAATTCATCATGGATCAAGGTTTCCGTTTCATAATCGGGAATGGATCCTTTTACCCTTGCGCTCGGTACCGAGGGCGCAAATGCGCTCGATCCGAGCCCTTATTCATTGTGAAGTGAATCGTAATGCAAGATTCTTTTTCATTTTATTCCTTTTATTATTGATTGCATCAATATTTATTTTGGTTCAAGTTCCGCTCAGTCAGGGAATTGATCCTTATGCCCTTGCATTCGGTGCCGAGGGCACGATTGCTCTCGGGCTCTTTATTATTGTTGTTGGGTACATGGGTGCTGTGCGGGGGTGGGGAACGAGAATCCCCCACCCCCCCGCTCAGCTCCCACAGATGGCCCTTCCCCTTCGGGGGGGAGGTTATCTGGGTCCTTCTCCTCGCCCGATCCGTCGAGCGCGGGGGAGGGCGCTCGGTGCCCCGATGTACAATTGTATTCGGGGTCTTCCGCTCGTTCGGTGTGGGGCTCGCCCCCCCCGCGCGAGGGGACTTCCCCCCCACTAATCACTACTACTGTTATTTCCGCAGGTGCTACTGCCACGAGGGTGGACCTTGGTGAGGTATGGGCGTCCTTCGATTTGCAGGGCGTGCCTAGTGTCCAGGGGCTGCTGTTCTATGTCTGGGCCTGCTGCGGTCACCCATGGAGCGGTGACCACGACAACGATATCGACTCCAGGTGACGACGTCCCTCCTCACCTGGTGTACTCGCCTCACGTGGTAACAGTCTTGCCTACAGCCGCTGTGAAGTGCCGTTCGCCGTACCGAGAGGGGGTCGTGCCGCTGCCGCTCGTGGTTGCCGCGCTGCCGCGACCACACTTCCGCTGCCCTAGAGCTCGCCCCTGGACCTGCCGCCAGTACCAGGATGTTGCTGGCTGCTGCTCCACCTCCTGTGTTTCCGGTGCTGCCTGCCGTACCTGCCGATTCTGTGCTGACTGTCCCTGCAGTTGCTGTGCTAGCTGTCCCTGCCGTTGCTGTGCTAGCTGTCCCTGCCGTTGCTGCGCTGGCTGTCCCTGCCGATGCTGTGCTGGCTGTGCCTGCTGTTCCTGAGATGCCCATACCTGCTGACGTCGTCCCTGTTCGTGGTGGTACTGCCCCAGACTTTGGTCTGTCTGTACAGGTGCGTCCGGGCCCTGTGGCTTCGGCTACAGCAGCCCTGGCTCCGCCCTGGATGGCAGATCTTACGTCTGTCCTGAGGAAGCTGACGAAGAAGAGGAGGAAGGTGTCGTCGTCGTCGTCTTCATCTTCTTCATCGTCGTCGGCTGCCGCCTCTTCCCCTTCGACTTCTAAGGCTTCACAGCCGAGGAAGAAGAAGGTTGCCTCCTCCCTCCTAAGAAGTCTCCCTCGGGAGCTTCTCGGGACCCGTCTCACCTCGGTGGGACGGGAGGGTTCCTTCCGCTGGTCCTCCTGCTCCTTCAGGAGCGGGGCCCGTCTCTTCTTCCGCAAGGAAGAAGACTACGGGGACCAGAGGGGTACCGGCTAACACCGGTACTTCCTCGCCTGGTGTCAGGGGCTCTGCCACTACACCAGGTTCCGTCTCGGCCTCTCGTCCGCGAGAGATACCGAGTGTACCGTCACCTACCAGTGACCGTGCAGCCAAGAATCAGGCGCCAGAGCTTGCTCGGCGCCAGGTTCACGGCACGGAGCGGAAGGCTGGTGAGAGCCGCTCAGGCGCCTCCCACCAGGCCAGCTCTCGCTCTCACAGCGATCAGCTGGCTACCCGGGCTAACGTGACGGTCTCTGACCGGCCACGTGCCGAGGCTGGGAAGAGGTCCTCCCGATCGTGGCTGGCACCAGCGGTGTGACGCGCCGTGAGGACTGGCACCGGTCTCACCGTGACAGTGGTCTTTGCAGGTAGCCCGACCGTCGCTCCCACAGGGAACGTGCGGGTACGGCAACCAGCAGCAGTTCCCCTGACACACGAGATCGGTGTCTCTGTTCTCGGTCCAGCCGTTCTCCCCAGGGAAACGACTCGACTAGGCCTGCAGATCGATCCCCACCATGGGTTGGCGATTGCCTGCAGCCCTCCAAGCCCGCTGGTTCGGCCAGCGAGCGAAGGGGAGCGTCAGGTCTTCCTCTCCCGTGCCTTCAACTTCCTCGGTTTACACCGGGAAGAGCGAGGCACAGCGCAGTGATCGTGAGGGGCGCGCCCCGCACGATCCCGTCACGACGCCGTATGTACCAGGCACGATCTTCGGACCGACCAGGACGTACGCGCAAGTGGCAGGAGGAGACCGAGAGGGCTGTCGCTGTTCCCCCTCCTTAAGGGGGAGGTTCTCGGAATATGCTCTTGTTCGAAGGGCTTAACGGTCCTACTTGGCAAGATGCTGTGACTTCCGAGATCCAGAGGAACTTTGCCGAGGTTATGGCGCTGATTCATCAGCACAACGACCTCGGGGAAGGATCGCCGCTCCCACCAGCAGAGCCCACGTCTCGGCTCGAGTCGTTTTGGGGCCCGAGAGGGAACCCAAACCGACGGTGGGTCTGCCGCGATCGGAGCTTGCCGATTCTGTCTTGAACCAGGTAGTCTCTCGTCTCCGGACAAGAAGGCTCTCTCAGTTCTGGCCGGTCGAACAAGCTACTTCCACCTCCTCTACTGCGACAGAGGCGTTTCTACGTGTCTTCGGACACCGTATTTGAATACCCCTTCGGTCCTCCTGAGAGGTTTCTACCTCGACGAGGACTGGAATGAGTCGGAGGACGGTATCGGCTCTCTCCTGTCAGGTGTCGATCAGCCCCACCCAGACGACGTTCACAGTGGCGGCAGACCCTTACCTACAGTATGAGTTCGTAACCCTCCTCGGGAAAACGTTTTCTCCTGACGATACGTTTTCCCAGGCTCTGAGAGGCCATCGCTGTAAGGCGATGGCTGCTCCTACTCTTCTCCAACTGCTAGTTCCGCTGGGAAGGCGAGCGAGTATCCAATTCCTCCCCCATTCCCTCTCTCCTTACGGCTACGAGGGAAAGGGGAGGGATCCTACAGAGATTTCTCTGTAAGATCCCACGTTAGGGACTGCGCTACCTGGGGGACCTTCGGGTCCTACCTGACGTAAGCCCCGGTCATTGAGGAGGGATCCTGCCCCTTTCTCGATTTCTACGGGAATCGAGAGGACCACCAGCCGATATCGTTTGACGAATTCGGTGGGGGTTTCGCAGAGTGCTTAGAATTCTACGGAATTTCTAGCGCACTCAAAGTTTTCAAGTTTTTTACGATCTCCAAACACTTAGGCGAGACCACGGTCCAAAGTGAGTGAGAATCCCCGATAATTGTTACACGATAATCGGGAACCTCGCCTATGCTCGAATTCCTGTAATTTCTAGCATTTGGAAGAAGACTGCTGCTGAAAGAAGAGTATCTCACAGTAGGCGACTAACCTGGAATAGAGAAGAACGGACGGGAACATCCAGTTTGGCTATAACTATCGTCTTCGGTATTCTGCTCACCATTGAAGCTTTCCTCTGGGAAAGACTTTTCCTTCACTCTCTTGACTAGAGAACGAAGGCGGTCGATCTCCAATCCTTATTCTCATTCCTCGAGGGGAAAAGAATTTAGGATGGAGGTCGTTGTACAGAACCTACAAATATACTACGTATATTACCCTCGCGACATGATTCTATTAATAGTTGAATTGTCCGGGGGGTAGGCGCATACCGTAGTTAACTCTACGGTTTGTGACCGAGACGAATTGTATCTTAATTGAACTGCAACTCGGGGTTGCCTGCAACCTCCCAGCAGTTATTAGTTTCGATTTTAGATACTTGGTATTGTCACGACAACACCAAATCAGCTTTTATATTTACCGAAATCCGTTTCGTTTAAATATAATTGCTCGAGCGTATTCTTTATGCTCGATGGTTCTAGCCGAACGTATTCCTTCGTGGAAGGGATTACCTGGCAACTCAGGATGACGAGTCACCGAGAGCTACTGCGTATTGAACTGCCTGTCCTGATAGCAGCTCAGTATCAGCTAGGTCTCCGAGATGCACGGTCGGTTACGTCTCTCTCTCCCCTGGTTTGATTGACTACCGAACCGTATCTCTGCCCAACAATCACTGACTTAGGTCTCTGATTAACGGGGATTCTCGCAATAATGAAGGACCATCTACTGCTGTGACGCTCGATTTCATCGCCTTCGACATTGCGAGAATTTTCAACAGAGATATCTCTTGGACTCTTTCATCTTTCTGTTTACCGCACAGTAACAGAAGTCTGTACTAGTCTCCCGCTGCATCGCACCGCGATAATGCGAATGATTTTTGCAGACATCTGAGTTTGTCTTCAAAATATCTCGTATTCGCAGGTGTGCAATTGTGCATTGTTCGCCCCGAATTAACAGATATGTCAGAAGACATCGCCTACTCTCCGACCTGACAGCTCTACTTCCAAATGTTCAGCCCATGAGAAGCAGTTCTTCAGGCAGTATTTCCCTGTCTTCATTACTGAAAAGCGCTCCGCTTTCATTGCAACTACGATCCTCACTGGACAGCAATGAAATAGCGGTTAGCGTTCTCAGTCTTTGTAGCACAGGTTCAGAATCTTAAGAATCCTTCTCTCGATTCAGCTGTGAAGACGTAGGTTGCATTTTCTGTACACCTTCGTCTTCAACGACACATAGTGTTGTTTCTCCTTAGCTGAGAGTCAACTATACTATGAGATATCTTGCCGTCAGGGACCTCGGTCTCTAGAAGGCAATTGACTTTCGCCTGTTGGGCACATGCCTTAAGAGAATCATCACCTCGCCGTCTGGCATCGGTGACGAACAAATTATTTGTTTAGTCTCTTGGCATAACCCTTTTAAGGCGGAGGTCACGTGACTTGCTCGGGTGCTTGGACAACTTGCCTTCTACCGAACGCAGTCAGTCGGCAGCTGTTAGAGCGCCCAAGTCACTTACGAACTTCGCTGTGGACTTAGTTCGGTTGTTCCATAACAGTCTTTTCTTCGTCTTAACGGCTTGTCCCAGTACCCATACCATCGACACCCCACCATTGAGTGTCGGTGTCGTATCCACTACCGAGAAGAAGAACTTCACTGCATGGGGATAGGAGAATGTGAGACACTTCGCTGCAGACGGATAGACCAGTATGGGTACAGGACATCACCGAAGTCGAGAAGAGGGATAGGTCATGCGACCATTCCCTTCTTTTCCTCTGAGGTATTTGCATGATTTTTCCTGCGAAGTCAAGCATCCAGGGGATGGGGATCCGTGACGCTTGATTTTGTACCAAACTTCGTAGCGAAGACTCAGAACCCTTCGGTCCCTGACGATCGGTTAGAGTCCTTCACAATCCCCTCCCTAATGGATTTCACCGCCTTCGATGCGAAGGAGATGCTGCTTTGTCCTGTGAAAGTGCGACGGCGCTTTCTGAAGAAACTCGACATCCCAGGCTGAGTGTTGAAGCCTCTTCGTCAGCACCAAGATGACCTAGAAGTACACTCCCTCGAGTTCCGCAAGAACTTCTCCGTGGCGCAGGTACTGAAGGCAGGGGTCTGGTACAACCAGACCACTGGCACCTCCTTCTACCTTTGGGATATTGCCCACAGGTCCTTGGATCGTTTTCCTTGGAACCCGTGGTGGCTGCTCAACACGTTGTGTAGCTAACCCAGACCCTAGCAGGCTGAACAGCATCGAGTCCTGGTGTGACTGTAAGAATAGATAAGTGAATGAGAGAGTGACTGGCTTCTCTTCCTATCTTTTTCTCCCCCTCTACCTGTGGGTAGAGGGATACGGTCATCACCTTGCTGGATAAGGACGAGATGCAGGTGAGCTACTCGACAGAGCCCCATCCTATCCCTTTCACTAGGGATGGGAGCGAATATCCACCACTTCCTCCTACGGGGGGGGGAGTGGATGCCAACAAGAGACAAACCATAACTTTATGTTGCCTCTTGCAAATAGGAACTTGTTCTTGCTTGCTGGTACGAAGAGATATGCTTGCCTCTCTCTTAGTACTTGGTCCAGAGGTCTGACCATTGATCCTGCGGTGCACACCCCGATCAATCGGACAGAGGCTTGGATCCCTCCCTCGCTCTTACGACCAGGGAGGCATTCCAAGGTTGGGCGAACACCAGTCTGTTCACAAAAGACTCAGATTCCTCCCACCAAGAAGTGAGTCTTCCTATTGTAAAAGGACCGAAGGTTTGTATGCCGTGTCGGAACAAATGACAATTTGTCCAAAATTGCATTTTTCCTAACTATACAAACCTGAGGTCCTTTTACACATAGTCCCACCTCATGCCACCCCTCACTCTGCAGTTTTTTTCTTGGGCCAAAAGCAAAAGTGATTGTTTACCTCCCAGTCGCGCGCGCGCGCCTGTCGGACAAGCAGTTAACTACCGAACCCCTTGTTCGAAAGCTTACGACCTATCCAGCTGCCGCTAGTAACCTTCCTATTGTAAAAGGACCTCAGGTTTGTATAGTTAGGAAAAATGCAATTTTGGACAAATTGTCATTTTTGGATATCTTGGGTGGTTGATAGTTGCAGTATGAATAGGGTAGATAGTTTAGGTAAGTTAGGCTATGTGGCAAAGTTTTTGAATGAGGCATTTTGCTTTTGTGTACAATTAAAAAAAAACTTATATTTTGGGATTCTGTACAATTTTTAAAATTCTCTTTAGACAAGCCAGGATTAGGCAAGAATTCATTGGGTTAGCTTAAGTGTGTGTGTAGACTAATCACCTAAACTGTGATCAGACAGGACATACTGGCATCCCCTTTGGAACTATCTAAATAAATTATCAGTGGATTACTATACTTGAAATGGAATCTACCATATATAAAGTTGGCAAACAAGATGTACTAATGAGGGTCCAAAGTGGTGGCATAGTCTCCCAATATGAAACCCTCTAGTGGTGGGTTGGGCTGCCATTTTAGATACCATATTTGTGTGGTGCAACTTTATCCAGTGATTTATTTTCAGAAATGCCCATCTTGATATGTTTCCCAATATTCTATGTATTTGACCAAATTCCCAGAGGAATAAATATTTTTGTAACTGTCCCCTTGATTTGAACTTGGTACTCTACCAGTTTTTGTTCTGACATCTTTCCATGTAACGAAAATCTGGGAATTGCCAGCAGACCTTAAAAGTTGCTTGGCAACTTTGGCTTTCCAGGTTATTTTTACATTACTAATACATAACGTACAACGTACTTTAAGGTAGTTCCATGCTATGGTAAAAGATCACTGTCATTACTATACTTAGGCATTTGTGTCTATCCATGTTCATCATCATAACTACTTTCTATTTAAATACATGGTTATTCCATGTGACTTTTCTCATTTTGAAACTACTGAATTGTTTAACTGGTAACATTTCTCATTTTGAAACTACTGAATTGTTTAACTGGTAACATGAATTTCATAATTTTAATTTTTCCAGAATATTTTTCATGGTGCAATGAGTCTCAATCAGCTCTTAATATCAAGACCATCATCACTACAACCAAGTCCTTTCACTCCAATTGCTGGCCTCCTTTTGTGTGGATCTGGTGCTCATCCTGGAGGGGGAGTTATGGGAGCTCCTGGGCGTCTTGCAGCCCTCTCAGCTCTGACGCTTTGATTTTGCTAAAAATTATAAGATTTATTTATTCTGTAAATGTGCTTTATTATTTGCTAAGTATTTTATAGTGAGCCAGTTTTTTTTATGGAGACTAATCCTCTTGGTCTGGAGGCAAGACAAACCCATTGGATCAGGGTTACGAGTTAGATTTGGTTATTGATGTTAATGCTTCAACAACAGCGTATAATGAGATTTTTTGGAGGGATTGTGTATCGGACCCACCTTTCTTAAAACACTTGAACAGAATATGAATTTCCATTTATATTGTTTTCATTGTTGTAACTTACTTTCTGACAGACATTAAAGCTTAAAGCAAGCTTTTGAATCTGGAATTGATAATTTTGATTTGCAATAGTTGGGTTGTAGATTTTGTTAATTTTCAGAATAACGATGGACTTGAATGGGGAAAGAGGATTCTTGTAAAAAAATTCATTCAACTTTCCTGTGGATGTGTTTACAATAACCATCCTAATTGTTCCTTTGACATATTTTAATGACAGGGCTCTCACAGACTGATACTTTAGTGACATGATTTTTTGTACATTGCTTGCTTTTGAATATTTTATTGGACTCTTCGTAGGTGTGATGTATGTTGCCATTAATTAGTTTTCTGCATGAGACATCTGAGATTGATAGTCAGTGAGAACAAACTTTGTGTAGATACATGAAACAATTTTTGTTTGAAGAAGCAGGCACGTTAATAGTGGACTTCTTTTAAATGACATGAGGTATAAAGCCCCATCACATGAACTGTGTTTCATGTGACGTATCTGCGTTTCTGACGTCACATCGAGCAAAGCTCGACTGTGTGGGCAGGGCCTTGGACTTTTTCCAAGTCATGAGGCTTTCAGTGGGAAGTTTTTTCTTTTTTATATCTGCATCGTCATGAAATTTGTCTTGAAACTTGATCAGTGATGTTAGTCTTCTCCGAATGAAATGGGATTTTGAGGTTCAAAGTTATAAAAGTTTAGTTTTTGTCTCAGAGAAATCAGTTTAGTTAAAATTACTTTAAATAGGTTGATATAATTTCCTTTTTCACAAAATTAATTTTGAAATCTTTCATAGAGTAGTCTCTTTGAAATTCTATAAAGGATAAGTAACTAAGTACTTTAGCTTATCCAGCAGGGTGATTTGTAGGGTATTTCTTTAATGTTTAAATTCCTTGAGTGAACTGATGTAGGACAGACGCATAATTTTTGCTTTGAAAGTTTGATATACTGCTATGGATAAAATAGTTATTTTAAGGTTACTTTGGTTTTGTATTTTAGTAAGACAATTCAAGTGAAAAATATTTAATCCATCATGTTATGCAAACAGTTCCATATCCAGTCACTTTGTTATATTTGTAGGGCTTGTCCAAGTAACTGCTAATATGAGAACTTTTTTTTACTTTTAATTACACAGTTACTTCCCAGCACCTCTTCTGTCCTACATTCATTGCTCTCGTCCTTTTACTTTTCATCTGCTCCCCTCGCATCTTTCCAGCTAGCTCTTCAACTTCTCTTGCTATAATATATAAGAAAAAACCCTTTGGTCATGCCATATTTGAGTGTAAGTGTGACAATGATTTTCATTAATGTGGCAAATTGCCTGGATGTTGTCTGCTAAAGTCGACTCCAAGAAGAATGTCACTGAAAGTAGGTTAAACACACAGAGAGGCTAGACAGGTAGATTAGATAACTTTTATTTAAAACTTTTATTAAAGAAATTGTAGGGTGTGCCTGCAAAGGAGTTACTGTCTAACAGGCAGGTAGAGATTATGGGGAAGGTCCATCATGTAGCAATAAAGTCCTGGGGATAAGGAATTTTAATTCAATTCTAAAAGAAGGACAGATTTTGTATTTGACTGGCTTCCTTGACTCAGGGATCACATAATTTTGTAAACATATTTTTTTGAGTAAGATTGAAATTTCTTTTCCTCTGGGGTTATATGGCGTATAATTTTGAGGGATTTTGTCCATTAATTTAAAGCTTGAACATATTAAAATTGTCATAATTGGATTAATTGGAAGTGAAGATGACAAAATTTGTTTCCAAAATACATCATCTAGATAATTATTTGGACATTCACATGAAAAATTTTCAATTGTCAGTGCAACTTTACATATTTATAAAAGGATTAGATCATTTGGGCTATTCATCCAAAATCCATGGGTCTTTAAAAGTAACTTAATTCTAAGAAGTTGAAATTACTTTTTTTTTTTTGCCATTCCTTTACAAGATAATTCTGTATACCATTGGGCTTGGTCCATTTAATTATAATTTCCACCACTGTCGCAAGGAAACCCTCCTCCATCTCTGTCTCTCAATATCTACATCATCTGGAAGATAATTCTATATTCAATTGGGTTCGGTCCATTTTTTTTATATATATAATTTCCACCACTTTGTAGCAAGAGAACCTTCCTTCTCAATGTCTCAATCTCTGCATCATCTGGAAGACTAAAAACATTACAACATTCCAAGTAATTGAATAGATGACGAATTAAGTGAAATGGCAGGTAGCAGGATGTGGCCAAAAAGTAAAGTGAGTGCCTACCAACTACAAATATCCACCTTGCCTAGAGTTTGTGTTTAGGAAAAATAGAAATCTTTAGTCTTACATTATTTCATTCTTGTCCTACCCTATGCACTTTTTCATCGAGGTGGAGGCACTGCAAACACGGAACCTTATCCAAAAACTAAAGTCCTCGACTGCAAGAAAAAAAGCAAACTTAATGATCAAGTTTAAAAGACACATCAGCAGTGTCTTTGGAGCATGTTACGACACCATACACCAACAAACCAACTGAACACACTGGGCAAGTTTTCTGTCGGAACTCAATTGGCCTGAGTAGTACCAAGTTCATAATCTTCACTAGAAAAAGAAAAAAAAATTCAATGCAGGCCTCCTGCTCTGAAGCATATAATTAGGGCTTAGGTTTTCCAGACCTCTGAGTCTTAAGTAGACTCTTCTCGGGCTGGTTCTCAAGGATTAATCCTGAGAAGAAGGATAAGAAGAAAAAAAACTAAGAAACCTGTCTTATTTTAAAAATTTGTTAATTGAAAAATCTTTGCTTTCAGCAAGAATACTTTAAATTTTTGAATTCCGTAGATAAATTGATCTTTGTTTGGCCCAATTTGGGCATTCAACAATTAAATGCTGCACTGCAGCATATATAAAGATTGTAGCAATTACACCCTCATACAAGTGCAAAAATCTGTGATACAATGGAAGTTGGTACTGAAAATCCTCACAAATAAATGAAATGGAGGAAATTAGAATAAGGAAACAAACTTGAAAGAACTACAGTAACTGACTGCACAGAAAACTGAAAAATGTAGGTAATCCATTATATTGTGAAACGGGTAAGAGGGGGTAACTATCTTGCACAAACCCTGAAATTTTCACCATAAAATAACCTTTACTTTACAGATTAGTACATGACTGCACAGAGTGGAGAGAAAAACCACTGTACTATATACGTATATGATTGGCCAACTCCCCCATCCCAACAAGAAGCTACCACTTCTCATTCGTCTGCGTTCAAGTGTGAGACAGAGTGGGTGATGAATAGGTTTGTATGAAAGCTTGTTTTGCAAAGTTGTTCATAACCCTGAACTCCAGAAAGGGGTATCACACTTGAATGAGCTTGTAACAGATGAATATTCAGACAACCCAGTGACATAGCCCAAGCACCTAAGCTCTACTAAAAATTGTAGCTGAAAATTGCTCAATGTCTCATGCTGACAAAAACACCCAAAATGACACAAAAAACAATCCATGGACTCAAGGATAACAAGGAGTTAGTTGAAAAAGACTAAAAAAAATAACACTAGGTGGCAAGTGGTGCCACTCGCCCAGAAGGATAAAATGCTAAAACTTGTATTTTCAAGTCTAAATCACAAATGCAAAAAAAACTTTGAATACCTGTGCACAACTGAGATAGCATGCACGAATGATGCCTTGGAGGATAATGCAGTATGGTGAAGTTGGATGCATTGTGGTATTCATCTTTCAGGGTGTAACATCCTATTGTGACATTTGTAGGTGAATGGGTAATGTTAATAAATCAGTTCTCAGGCTTTGTTACCTCAAAGTAATTTTTGATACTGATGTCATAGCTTAAAAAGAAAAATATGAACAAATTGACCAAGTGATTAGGAAGGCGACTCCAAGTGGGATGACCCTTTGGATTTAACAAAGGAAAATAATACAACTGTTGTCTCAAAAAAAAAATAAAGGGGGTGTGACATTCACTACTGTCTATTTTAAAGACTTCACAAAATATGGTCTGATCACTGGCAGGAATCCCCCAAAATTTGAGACTTGAACGGGAGGAAACTGTGAACAGTGGAGCATAAACAAGAATACAAAATGGAACAAAGCATTAAAAATCCTACCTATACCAGCCTTCACACCAGAGACAAAACAAAAATGAATTTATTAATGTTAAAAATGTTATAATTGAAACTGACAAACCCTTCTGGTTATTATGAAAAATTTGAATTTATTTAATTGCTAAATGCCCAACCATACGCTGAAGCAATAAAAACTCAAAAAAAAGATTAAAAGGCAAAAATGTATTTAGTTACAGAAAGAGGAAGACTTGCAAAACTATTGTGAAACTTCGTTCTATTCTAAATCTTGATCTCGACCTACTGCAACTTTAATAAGACAATGAACTACCTATATTGAAATATAATTTGGAATGCCAGTATTTCAGCACTGTATACAAAATGTTTATATAAATAAAAAATATAGTTCTTACAAAAACTGAAGTTTTATTTAAGTTACATATTAAATTACCTATTTCAGATGGTCCCTTTATGGGTACAGTTAAAACATACAAAATCCTTCTCGTCCTTTAAATTACCTATTTCAGATGGTCCCTTTATGGGTACAGTTAAAACATACAAAATCCTTCACGTCAAAGACCAAATTTCTCAAACGAAAGAGTACTGCATATTTAAGCAATAAGGAATCTGCTAGGAAAGACCCTGTTTTCTTAAATGACTTTCACAAAAATAACTACAACATAAAAATATCTTAACTTAACCTTTGATACAACTTGCTTATTCAACTTAACCTTTGATACATCTTGCAAAGGGTTTTTAATAGGCTCAAAACCGAACATATTATTTTACATGCCTTCTCCATTCATAAGACTCCCAACAGTGAAGTTTAGCTAAATGACAAAAAACAAAAATACTAGTTGTAAATGTATTAATGCTTCTCAATCTTATTTCTACTGAACAATAATCTCCCAAGACTAATGTATAGCATCCATGTCATCAACATTTACCAGTCTTACGGAAAGTGATGTTACCAATATATACACCTGAATGTTTGACAGACATGGAAAAGATCTACAACTGAAACTCATTCAAACTAAGAAGAGAGATAATTTCTGAGACAAACGTACGAACCTGAAAGACAAACATAATAGGCTCAACTATATTTTACTATTTCCCTAAACTTTTGAGTGTTATAGACTCCACAACCAAACTCATTTGATACACCTACCACAGTAATTATATAATTTTTTAAGTTACAAATTCTCTAGCAGAAAGGCATTTCAGTAATCTTTTAAATTACTGAATCGGAAGGAGCTACTGTTCATTTAACAAAATTTTCATACAAAAATTTTTGGTAAAATAAAAACCATGCTTAAAAGATTTCAAATAAAAACCCTGCTTTCAAAAAAGAAAATACTAGTTATCATCAATCACAGACGTATGAAACTAAATAAAGTGGTAATCAGGTTTAAATTTGAAGTAAAATATCTGCAGTACATTAATAATACCAACTATCCATGTAAACTTGAACATACAATGAAAGACAAAGATAAAAATACGTTGCATGACAAACATCCTCTAGATTGCATAACTTGGGAAAAAAAGATACCTTTAGCTGAAATGACCCTCTGTAAAGGGCACGATAATTTTAACTCTCCATAAACAACAATATCAAAGTCCTTTAAAACCTACACAATTCCTATTGATAACTTTTAATGTGCGCACTAAGTAAGTCTTTAATTACACAACAACGGGAATTAATTTATACACAAAACACCTCAATCTAGAAAAATGAAACCTACTTTAACACTCCTTGGCCACATAAATAAAACATGAGAGTAAAATTTGTCATATACATTTCTGTGATACTGGTTTCCATAACAGAATTTCAACAGCCTGACTAAAAGAAATTATACTAAAACTTGTGTAGTTACATATGGGAGAGTTACTAAAAACAAACTGAAATTTCTAATGCTTGATGGATTTCCCATTCATACTTTTATGCAATTCTTAAACCAAATGAAATAATAATGATATTCTGACCTCCATGACTTTCGGTAACATAAAATGTTAAATTTTACTTAACAGTGTCAAATGTAATTCAGTCTATGCCTACATTTAAACATCTATTACATTTTGTAAGGCCCTGTAACTTTGAACTCAATGAGCACTGATGCCAAGTGATTCTAAATCAATTATAAACTACAAGTAGCAATCCTATATTCCTCAATTCCAATCCAGCGCCTCAGTGGCGTGGTCGGTATGGTGTTGGCGTGCCACCTCAGTGGCCCGCGAGTTCGATTCTCGGCAAAAAACAAAATAATTTCAAACTCTTAACTAAATAGACAGTTTATATTCAGGGCCAATTACTAGGATAACCTGTAGGAGGGATGCACCATTACAGCACCTGACATGGTGCACTGTAGACATTACTCAAGATTGTTTGTAGCATCCCTTTGGCCCCTGGTTGCATCTACTTTTCAGCCTTTTACTGTACTCGACTTCCATCCCCACTTCCTAACTCCCTCTAATTATTACTGTCTCAAACACCGAATTGTAGAAAGTGCCCCAGTGCTTGGCTTTATAACCAAATTGTCACAGATCACACAATAAATGGGGTATCCGTCTGAAAAAATTGACATCTCTCCCCTGTCATCAAACTACAAAATTCAGAAAACCACACATAAGCCTCCTTGGAGAAAATAGGGTGTGAATAACTGTGCATTATCAATCTCATTTGAAGATAGATGTTTATAATACTAACCTCATTCTGAGGTATAAACTCTAACCAGTGAAAAAGGGTGGGAAACATGTAATTGCAAACACTTGGAATTGTACCTGGTATTGACAATATAAAAAGAGCACTTTTGATGTGTTCATACTCATATGAGATCATGATGATAATGGTGGCATGAACTAGGTATTTTTTTAAACATGTTCATGGATGAAGTTTTTCAATTACAAAATAAATGTCAATAATGAATGGAAACGATCAAATATGAACCTGTGCAATTAAGAGATACAAGGGAAAATAAAACAATTTTGAATGTGTCCAGTTATAGAAGGGCAACACAACTTGGAAGCTGTCGAGTTTTAAAAAAACCTTAAATTGAAAATGGATGAAAATATTACAGTTTGAAATAATGTGGATTTTTCATAGGTGTACAAACCAGAGCCTTATATGTAGGAAGGAGTATTACTGAACAGCAAACTTGAAACTTTACCTGCCATTACCTAGCATTTTCTCCAAAATGTAAGGGACATTCCCATGCCCCTGACTTCTCCAGAGATGACAGGAGACAGGGGACTGCCAATCAAAGCCCAGATGGTTATTCCTGTATGCCAACAATTCATCATCAACTAAGGAACAATGAAAAAGGAAAGCTTTAAATGATAAAGGAAATTAAACTATTCTCTTTCAAAGGTGAATAGCTCAGTAGGGGTTCTTAGAAAACGAAGAGACGTAAGGGTCATGAAGAAAAAGTCGCTAAATGGAGAAAAAAAGTAAAGCTCGATTTTAAACAACTTAATCACTAACTGTTAAAATACAAAAGATTGTTCTTTTATATATATATATATATGTATTATATTAATATATATATATATATCTATATATATATAGATATATCTATTATATATATATAATATATATATATATATATATATATATATATGAGAGAGAGAGAGAGAGAAGAGAGAAGAGAGAGAGAGAGGAGAGAGAGAGAGAGTTACATTAGGATTCATGTGAAAACATTGTCTTTTTGCAGAGTGGACGAGCCATCAACAAAGATTTGGTATTTCTTCTTGTCAAGCTTCAAATCCAATCAATTCATGATACCTGGATATTATTGAATGGCCTTTCCTCTCTCTCTCTCGTTACGTATATTGCACTGCACCGTGAGTTACTCATATAAAAATACAAGAGAAAATATAAATTCTTTTACCAATATCTGGTTCCTTGTTCGAAATATCCGTTGTCTTTTCAATATCAGTGATTATTCAATAGATCAGCAACAGAATCACCCTCTCAAGATGGCTGCCATGACCAAAGCATTAGAGAGAATCTCATTCTTGATCTATAGTATATTCCTCCTCTAACAAAATCTCCTTCAACTCTCAAAGTCTCTAAAACACTACTTTCCCTTCTAAGCCCATGTTCCGAAACCTCTCTCTCCTTTCCTCCTTACCTGTCACGCCCTCAAAGGCTTGCAATTCTTGCTCAAAAAAAAAAATGTTATATATTACATATATATATATATATATATATATATATATATATATATATATATATATATATATATATATATATATATATACGTCTATTTCGGTATGGAACAACAGATAGGAACGGGCAATTACCCTACAAGGATCATACAGAACTGTGTTAAATGTTTTACTATATATATTATTTATGGCATCATATCTCTGTCAGGAATATAGTATACATACAACAGAGCCGAAATGATTGGTTGCTAAATTATATCCAATGTATATACTGAATTTGATATCATGTCTGTCTTATTTCTCAAGGATCCACTAGTATACTTTCTCTATAAATTGATGCAGAACTTCTGCCTGCTCCCAATACTTTAGACAACAAAGCTTAGGCAAGATAAAATTTGCGTGGTAATTTCTACACAGACTTTGGGAGAAGAAGAAGAAGAAGAAGAAGAAGAAAAATGAGTTAAAGACGAATCAAGAAAAGGACAAAGCGATGAGACGGAACCTCGTGAATCTTCGACGAAGATCTGACGAGCGGGAACTTCCTACGACGGACGTCTGTGACACCTGATTCGACAGCCTCTGTTTTCTTTAATGGTTTTGCCGCTTCAGCCCGACGTTGTGTGACAGGCAGACCCATAACTTTTCATACACTGACATTCAACCGCGATGACAAAGAAAAACAAGCTCGGCAAATTGAAGAGAAACGAGAAAACTTTTCCAGAAATGATTTATCCTGAGCGCGTCTTCGTAAATTTTCGATGAGATATTACTGCCTGGATGATAGTTGTTTGATCATGGCCCCCTGAAGCGCTGATCGAGACCATGTTATGGACTGTACATACACAGAATTGGCATTAAATATATATATATATATATATATATATATATATAGTATATATATATATATATATATATATATATAGCTGAATCACGAAAGTTTGGAACGTGATAAATCCTGTACTGTAAATTCTTCACGCAAGTCAGTTTGTCTGCTGAGTAAAGAACGTCGAGTCGAAAAATCTTGCAGAAACTCCTTTGTTTATTTTTCCTTCGTGGCTTATACCTTTCTATATATATATATATTTATATATATATATATATATATATATATATATATATATATATATATATATATTATATATATAGGTAAATGGACAGATACGATACTCGAGACCTATAGTCACTGAACAATTTGCATAATGTGTTTGTGACTGTGGGTTACAGCGAGAGAGAGAAAAAGAGGCACGAATGACGAAGGGGGGAGGGGGAGGGGTTGTGAGTGAAGGCGGCAAGAATTATCGTTGCAGAGACCATTGATAATAGATTCGGGAGTGACTTGAATCAATAGTTGACACCATGTCTCTTGCATGAGCATCGTTTCTGTCGATCGACCAGTATTAATCACCGTCTTCATCATATGACGTCATATGCTAACTGCCGCCAAAATTCTTGGGATACGTTTTCATCAATGGATGTCAAAACGATTAATCTTAAGATACGATTTCGATTTCACGAGCTCGTAGTACCACCGGGAACACTGCCATGAAGCTGAGGTCAAATATACAATAGAGAAAAAGTCGTGTATGACTCCAATTTCTGGGGCCGTAAATGACTTGTTGGTAACTGACGGTGGCTTCAGTTGCAGCCTGCAGGGCTAAGAAGAGCGCCATGAGGACAGCGGGGTCAGTCCTCCGTGGGACACTTCACTCGTAAGTATGACTCGAATAACCTTATAGACTTAAGAGGTTGAGTCTTGTAGAATTACTTCCACGAAGTGCAGGAAAATAAGTCTTGAATTCTTCTCAAAGAACAGAACACAGGAGGTATTATTCGGGGAACAAGAATATTCAAAAGATTCGTCCTTAATTTTAATAGTGTGGGGAATGAAATTAGTACATAACATTTGTTTTATATGAAAACATAAAGGATAAGAGGTGACCAAGTTGGCGTTTAATGGTAAAAGATGTCTAAAATTAACTTGAGCAATGGCGAAGATGGTATTTTGGAGGTTGTAAGCCTAGTTGCGATACGGTTAATATAAGAGAGCTAACTAATGCTATGACACAGTTAAAGCACTTTTATTTACATTACTAAAAAAAAAAAAAAAAAAAAAAAAAAAAAAAAAAAAAAAAAAAAAAATAGCAGCCAGGGTATAGGTCTGACAAGTGTTCAGGCTCTGAAGATTGTTTCCTGAGGCTTTGGGCGAAGTGATGTGAAATAAGAAAATTCTAGCCAGGGGTTAAAGTGCGACACCTTCCAGGCAGATGGACGGACAAACAAGAGATAGGACACACGTTTGACAAAGTGACAGTTACGTGTTCACCAAGCAGGGGACACAGAAATGCCATGGCAGTGGTATCTGCCATGAAGATGCTATAGGAAAAGCGTGTGACTGAACATAACGAACTCGGGTTCGAGAAGAAGAATCACAAACTTAAGCTGCCACAGCAAACGCTTCTCAAGTTCTGTCAAATGAATGAACTCTGTTTCTTCGACGGGGATGTCATGTTGTCTGTTTGCTAGCAGGATATATTAAAAGGGTATGGTTGGATTGTTACGAAAAGTCTGGCAAAAAGCGGGCTCTAGTGACTGCCCAACAAATAAGTTACTTATGGGATAGATCTACACCGAGGTCAGAACCCTGGGACCAATAACCAATAATAATAATAAAAAAAAATATCTTGGTAGAAGACCCTCTTTTAGGTAAATGCCGTTAAAGAGAATGGCAGAATTAAGCGAGCTGACTTCATATATTTTTTTCTATTTTTCTTACAATTCGCTTCTCAGGCTCAGCGATGTTATAATAATAATAATAATTTAGATAAAACAAGACCATTTTCTCGAGGCTAAATCTTGTATATTGTTGAAAACACATTTAAAATCGTTTAATAATATACTCAAATCCCACAAACTATCCTCATCGTCATGATTACAGCACGAAATTTCTACAAGGACAGTGGAGTTCGTTTATCCTGGGTGTAGGTCACGGTGGTGGAGTGACTGACTTTCCTTCAATCCAAAAAATAAGTCTAGAGTATTATTAGCTTCTCTCGACAAATCAGGGAGGGTTTAGCTTTTCTACGAATAATGGTTGGCGTTAAAAACTGTCTCAAGACAGTTGGTAATGAGTTAACCAGGGCGCTTACCGTATAAAAGTTTACTCACCTTTAAAGTCATTCTATAGTTGAAATCCTCACAATGTGTGGTTACTGCTATATGTTTCAGGGATGTTTGTTTGTTTGTTTTTATGGTGTTTTTACGTTGCATGGAACCAGTGGTTATTCAGTAACGGGACCAACGGCTTTACGTGACTTCCGAACCAAGTCGAGAATGAACGTCTATCACCAGAAATACACATCTCGATCACTCCTCAATGGAATGGCCGGGAATCGAACCCGCGACCACCGAGGTGAGAAGCAAACACCAAACCAACCACGCCACTGAGGCGCTTGCTTGTTTGTTTCAGGGATGGAATGGAATATGAAATTTAGGCAAGGGGCCAAGCAGTGGGACCTACGAGGACATTCTGCGCCGAGAGAGAAACTGAAATTAAAAAGAAGGGCTGTAGAAATGTAACAGGAGGAGAAACTCGCAGTTCCACAATGAAGCAAATGTTAGGAGAGGTTGAAAAGTAAGATGGAAGACAGAGAATATGAAAGGAGGTACACTAAAAGGAATGAAGGGATTGCAGCTATGGGCTTAAGGGACGATGCAAAGAGCCATAGGTCTATTATGAACATTGTGGCTGCGTTTTGACGGTTTTCCCAGAATTCTTTGGGGCTCCTCCACATAACACAGTCTCAAATTTTTACAGCCGATGACTTGACACTCCGGCTCCGCCTTCTTCCTTTATTTTCCCTCATTTTGTTTTCACGAAGGGATTTTACGGATATTGTAAGCAGATTGAAGTGCGAATCGCAGTTGATTCCTCTCAAAATTCCTAGCGATTTCTTCTAATTTACTGTGATCTGTTAATCTAATCACTTCCTCTCTATTGCACACTTCTTTTTGTGCGCTATTTAAATCATAATAAAGTCTTGCTTATTTGAGAGCACTGTACAAATTTTATCACGTAGACAAGTTTATATGAAGTATTTTCTTTCTCTAATTGAAAAGGGTCACAAAGTCTATGATCTCTTAGGAAAAAAAAAAAACCTACTGCTACCTCCTTTATGTCATGTCAGAATTGTGGTGTAAAAACAGTGAATGGAAAATTGTATGCGCGATTTTACGGCTCAATTCAGTTTTGAAAAACGAACTTTTCTTATATTGATACATTTAAAAAGGGATGGAAGTTGTCTTGCCTCATTTCCACATTGATTTTTATTTAAAGTTCTTCAGAGGTCAAAGCATATAAGACTGATACTAGTCTTCGCTCTTCACTGCACATCACGCAAGAATATCTACATAAACACAGTTTCCATTACATTAATTTGATTCCTATTCGTTCCTTGGAAATAAAGGACTTAAAAAAAAATTCCATATTCAATTGTCTAAATATAGGGAAGAGGAACTCTTTGCTACACCGAATGTCTGCTAGTACAACTTGTCGACAAAACTGAAAACCCTTTACAGACAAAGTTCGACTTATTCCCATATTTGACCAAGATACTCATTGACCCCTTTTCGTCTAATGAATTCGAGAGGAAGTTGTCCAGTTGGAACTTTAGAAGTTTAAACGAAGTTGCAAGACATCACCATCCAAATACTATTCTTCTTGCATTTTAATTCATTGTTATATATATTTGCTTTATTTTATTTATTTATTTTTTATTATTTACCTCGTCTTACTTCTTCCTGATGAGCACCATATTCTTTGGAAGCTTGAATTTTCAAGTTAATGACCCATTTGGCGGGCTTGTTGCATATGAGCAGATTTCATCTTCTAAATAATAATAATAATAATAATAATAATAATAATAATAATAATAATAATAATAATAATAATAATAATAATAATAATAGAATGTTTGTAAATAAGTATATACCGCGTCAAAGTTTATAGTTGAGTCAAAATTTCCGTTGGTGGGTTTGAGAATGCTTTTAAAAATATTACAGGAGTTTTGAATGAGCTAGGCCTAGGGTATACTACACAAACCACCTGAACACGCTTGATAAACATCGGCACGGTTGAATTACTACGTGTAGAAACTTCGAGCTGGGTGATGATGACTATGAGGATAGTGCTAGTATTAGTGAAGCTAAAGGGTTTTAAGTGCATTTTGAAAGGGGTTTAAGGGATTTTAAAGGATTTTAAGCGTATTTTTAAAACATTTTAAGCATTTCTTCTAGGATTTTAAGTGCATTTTATAAGGATTTTAAGTCTATTTTTCAAGGATTTTAAGTGTATCTTTAAAGAATTTTAAGTGTATTTTTCAAGGATTTTAAATGTATTTTTTTTAGGATTTTAACTGTATTTTTTTCAGATTTAAAGCGTATTTAAATGATTTTAAGTGCATTTTAATAGGATTTTACATGTATATTAAATGCATTTTTGAAGGATTCCGAGTGAATTTTTAGATTTCAAGGGCGTTTTTTCTATGATTTTGTGCATTATGGGATTTTAAGTGTATTTTTAAAGGAATTTATGTGTATTTTCTAGGACTTTAAGTCCACTCTTAAAGGGTTTTAAGTGTAGTTTTAAAGAAGCTTCCGTGTATTTTTCTACGATTTTAAATTTTAAAAGATTTTAGTGTATGTTTCTAGTAATTCAAGTGCATTTTCTCGGATTTTAAGTGTATTTTTAAGGGATTTTAAGAGTAATTTCACCAATATACCAAGATTCACACACGAGAGAAAAAAAAAATGTCTTACTTTAGCATCATCATTAAGGAAAGTGACTGTTCTTCAAAGTCTTCAATACCAACAATGAACGCCATCACGTACAGTGGATATTAAAACTGTAGCAGGTTTCCACCGACTATTTACACTGAAGGTTCCATTAAGGATGAGTCTAGTCCACTGCATTAAAACATATCTCTGAAGACGATTTCCCAACTTTCCTTCAAAAATACATTTAAAATTACTCTTAAAACCCTTTCAAAATGCACTTAAATCGTTTAGCTTCACATGGACTATAGTTGGTTCGCTTAAGGTGGATTCTTGGGTGAGCCTTACGCCTACGAGACGTTTGTTTGGCGGCCGCTGATTGGCTGGAAGCTGCCTACCTCCAGGTACCAGCCAATCAGCGGCTGCCAAACAAACGTCTCGTAAGCATAGGGCTCATCCGAGAATCCACCTTAAGTGAACCAGCTATAGTACTATCCTCATCGTAATAATCAACCAGCTCGAAATTTCTACACGAAGTAATTCAACCGTGCCGATGATGGTTATCAAGCGTGTTCAGGTGGTTTGTGTAGTTTACCCTAGTTTATTCAAAACTCTCCTGCAATTTTTCGACAGAACTACCGTATTCCTTAGAGGTCGTTTTCAACTCTATATGAATTTCATGAAATGGTAAGTTTCATTTGAACTTGCACCTCGGGCTTCTGAAAATGTATCTGTAAAATTATATATATGCATATATATGTATATGTATATATATATATATATATATATATATATATATATATATATATATATATATATATATATACTGTAGGTAGTATAGATCAGATTAATGGAATGGCAAGTGACAGTTTAACAAATACTAGAGGTATCACGCAACCGACTCTTCAGCCGCAGGAATACATATTCAATTATACTGCGTTTTCTCCACTAATCTCTCTCTTTCTCAGGAACCGTCGGGTACACAATTTGCCAAACGTACGAGACGACAAGCTGCCTCGGTGAGACCGAAATGTCGCACGGATGATTACTGTGAAGAGGCCGAAAGCTGAATTATCCAAAAGAATAATGCAAAGCAAGAAATCTTTGATCACTCGAATGTACAGGTAAGGAATGTAATCCCTTACTCTTTTATTTTTTGTCTTAACTTTTTTTCGTGATCGAATGATGCCAATTTGTATATTTGTCTACAAACTGGCTGGTCGATTTGACCATAGAAACTGGTGTCAACTGCTGCGCCGTTACCGCTGGTTAAGTTTACCTTACCTTGAACCTGCCCTACTGTCATCATGCACTGCAAATGGCAGTCAAAGAACAGGAGTTAATCTTGGTATATTAGGAATAAAAAGCTTAAAGAGGCCATCCTTTCTTTGAATGCAAAATGGTCGTAAAGATACGGACTAAGGCATGGATAAAGCAGACTGCAAACGTGAGCAATATATACATCTTCTAGAGGTGATGGCCATTACTGGCAGAAGCGTTGTTAAATGAAGAACAGAGTTAAATTCTGTCAATAAAATCTCTAGTGGAAAATGAATAGTTTTATTAGAGAATGTATTTGTTGTCATTCCCTTCATGAGAGAATGTATTTCCCTCGCTTCTCTCCATTAGAAAAAATGCTCCTTGCATCCTTTTGTTTGAGAATGTATTCCTTGTTGTCTCTCTTTGTGTCCTTGTGACTTTCCTTGTCTCTCTTGATTGGAGAATGTATTCTTTGTCCCTCTTTATTGGAGAATGAGCTTCTTGTAGTCTTATTAATTGAGATAGTATTCCTTACAGGCACTCGACGTTAAAGAATGTATTCCTTGTAGAATATGTATACCTAGTAGGCTCCCTCTATTGAGGAATGTACTCCTTGTAGACTCTATTAATAAATGTATTCCTTGTAGCCCTCCTCCTATTAGAGAATGCATTCCATGTAGCCACTTTTTGTAAAAAGAATGTTTCCCTTGTTGCTTCTCTTTCTTTGTTAGAGAATGTAATCAATATACTGTTGCCTTATTGAAGAATGTATACCTTTTTGTCTTTATTTGCAAAATATTCCTTATAGCCTCTCTTTACTAGTGAATGTATTCCTTTATCAGAAAATGTCTTCCTGATAATCTTGCGTTGAACATGTATTCCTTTTATCTTTAGTTCATTACAGAATGATTCCTGTAGCCAACTTTTCTTACAGAATGTATTCACCAGCAACATTTCATATAAGAATTCACTGCAGCCACATTTCATAAACGAATGTATCCCCTGGAGCCTTCGTTTATTAGAGAATGTATTTCTTGTAGCTTATTGTTGAAGAATGTATTCTCTGTAGCCTCCTTTCATCATAGAATGTATTCAACGTAGCTTCCATATTATGCAGGATACATTCATTTTATCTTATATTTGATATTAAAAGGTGAATTTCTTGAAACCTTTCTTCAGTACAAGACATGTTTCTTGTAACCTTTTCTTATATGAATGCAATTTTTTTTACCATCTTATGAAATAGAATGTATCCTTGTGACTTTTCTTAGATATTAAATACATCCCATGTACCATTCCTTTCAAACATTGTTTTTCTTGGGATTCACTTTTAATAAATGATGCACTTTTGTGGCATGCCTTTTAAAAGGGATGAGTTCTCTATGAGCATTTTTTTTAAATATGGGGTATAATACTTACAACCTGCCTTTGATACAAGATGTAATCTTGCTTTGATATTCCTTTAGTGGTGAATTCCTTGTAAATGCCCTTTATGAAAGGTGTCCATCAAACTTATCTTTCGTGAACGCATGCATTACTTATTATCTCCCTGAGTTAAAAGGACATGTTTCTTCACTGTCATTTACAGGATGCATATACTCTTCTTCTGTCTATTCATCTTGGCTGTCGCAAAAGAAAGCGTTGAACAGCATCCAAACACCTCCCAAGATACACCCTCCAGTTTGAATGTGCTAGAAGCAACTAGGAAGACCGCTGCGCCCGGAATGAAAACGCTCCTCAACTTCAGGAACGATTCCAGCTTCATCCTGAAAGGCTCCATGTTTTCTGAGATCGCCTTACAAAGCAGCTACGGGTGCCACTCTATACTGCTGACCCAGGGAGGTGGATACTCGGTGATGCCATTTGTCATAAGGTAGGAATCATCTACCATGTATAGGTTTTTTTTTCATGAGAATACTCTTCGTGCTATGAATGCCTTCATAAGTGTGTATAGGTACACACACACACACATTATACATATAGATATATTTATAATATATATATATATATAAGATATTCTATATATATATATTTTTTTTTAATATATATATATCATATAATTAATATGTATTATATATATATATTTATTATATAATAATATGTAATCTGTTAATTAGTATATACATAATATGAATTCAACTGCCACCAGAAAATTATAAAGTAAAAAAAAAAAAACATCATACACATGTCGCTTGGGTTTACCACATCAAGCTAATGACAGCCCATTGTAAACCATTGCATATGAATATAATGTAAACAAAAATTAAGAAATAATAGGTGCAGCATAAAATGTGTGAAGCAGAAAATATTACACTAATTACATATTACATTAATAAAAATATATTGCCAATCAAGTAAAACCTACGGAAGTGAAACGAGCCAAGGAAATAATGATGACAATCGGACCTAGACTTTGGACCAGGTAGATGGCTGGACTTTAAAGTTTTCCAATACCTTTAATTCTATCCCACCATGTCACCTTTTTACGTCAATAAACCAATAAGTGAAGTGAAAGTAAACTCAGAGATAAAGAAGGACTACATAATTTTGAGCAATTATGCGCGTGCGTTATGGGATACGAATCCTTCCTTATTCTTCATAATAACTGGGCAAATATGGAATTAATTATTCGTACATATGAGAGATTTAGACCATCCTATTAACTGGAGTCAAGCAAGAGCCTTAATCCCATGTAATGACACAGTTAAATGGAATATCATTGAATCTTGTTTCATCAAATCAAATAATAGAAATGTTCTAAATTTCAGTCTTGGTTTATTTAAACTTGATGCTTTCATAATGAAAAAAGTTAATTTCAGCGTCAATAAACTGCGGGCTACAGACACGTAAAGCCTTAGGAACATCCCAGAAAAAACAGAGAATTTAACATTTTGATGGTGATTGGAGTAGTAATGAACAAAAGAGCAATGTTAGTTATTTTCGAACAAAAAGACTGAAAAGGTGAAATTTCTATCATTTCTATGGACAGTTACGTCAAGAAAATTTCAAAATTACAATTTCTTTCTTCCTCTACAGTAAAATTTTATAGAGGGGACTAAATTATTGAGATTATTAAGGAATTCCTGGAGATTTTCGTGAACTTGCCAAATTACAGAAGATATCATTCACATTATTTTTTTCTAAACCAAATAACTTTTGGGGGCAAAATTCTTTTTTGGTAAGAGTTTTGTCTAAAAAAATTCCATGTAAATATTGCTAAGGGGGGGGACAGGAGATAAAGGGATTACCCATAGCCATGCCAAACTTTTGTACAGACGAAAGCGCTTGGATTTCTAACTATCATTTTCCTGTGGAATTTGCTTTAATATACTAATATATATAATATTATATATATTATATATTATATATATATACGATACTGATATTATACATACATTATATATATATATTATATATATATATATATATATATTATATATATACACTATATATATACATATATATATATATATATTAGTATACTATATATATATATATATTATACACATACATTTATATATATATACATATATATTATTGTTATTATTATCATATTTATATATATATATATTATATTATATAGTATATATATATTATATTAAAATATATATATATATTATTATATATATATATATTTATATATATATTATCTATATATATTTATATATATAATATATGTATATATATATATAACGTAAGTACTATTATATATATATAATATATAGTCAATATTATATATTATATATAGATATATATATATATATATATATATATATATATATATATATAGAGAGAGAGAGAGAGAGAGAGAGAGGATTTTATGCAATTCCACTCTCTTAATTTCATTGGTCAAAAGTACCACTAATGAAGAGAAACCCACCAGATGGGAAAGACGACAAGAATTCCTCCAAAAATGAACATAGTGAAATATGAAAGGTTCCAGTAATTTTTGTAACTGGCCCAAATTCATTCTCTTTCTCTTACAGGAACAGCTTTGTCTCCTTAAACCCTTTGGTCATTATGGATGTTTCTGTACTACAGCAGACAGAAATTGAAGAATTCAGAGTGGATCTCTGGGGGAGCTTCACCTTTACTTGTCGAGCAATGTTCATCGACTTTACCAGTGATGATAACCTCAATGTTATCAGGTAATTTATGTGTGTATATTACATATATAAAGGCATTCCCCGGTTATTGGTGGAGGTCCCGTTCCCGATGGCATGACGATAACCGAAAATCTCTGATAACAGCGACAACGATAAGCGGAGATCGGTGCATATCGGCACCGAAGATCCAGTTATCGCCGACACTGGACGAGCGCCATAAAACTGTAAAACTGGGTCGCCAGTAACTGGGGACTGTCTGTACATATTAAGATAGGAAGACTGAATTTTAGTATACAAAGAACAGAAGTTATTGATATAAATAGGTATCTGCATGCAAGCGACTGATGATGATAGGATGAGAGAGGGGAGGCATTGAATAAGTGAAGCTAGGTAGGTAGCCAGGTCACTGCAAGTAGCCTAGAAGAGTAGATCACAGTTCATGGATGCAAAATTTATATGATCAAGAAGACTGTTGAAGTAACGTTCCTTTAAGGAAGAGACGTACTGTTGTATTGATATTCAATGGAAATGAAAGGGAAAAACTGGATACTGCTGAGACATTAAGAGCAAGATGTATGGAGTTTGAAATATTGGAAGCAAGCTAAGACATGCACACACACAACGAACATGTAAAATGAAGGATGTAGGTGAAAAAATAAATTTTAAATGGTATGAATTTTTTGGCAGGAATTCATCAGCAACTAAGGGTGAACTTGACTTGATTGTGCCTCTTGTGTCATTTCTCTCAGAAGTGTTCTCCTATTAAGGGATACAAAAAACAAAAAGAAAGAGTTTATTCTATACTGCAGGCCTGGCCAAAACTTGAATGGGTAGCCTTATGACATCAACAGACATTTGTGAGGGCACACTGGCCATTTGAGCTTTCATGGGATAGAGAGTGGGGCTAACAAAATAACCACACAGTAGTTGAAAACTGTCAAGTTAGCATAGTCAGGAGAGAACCACGTATATACTTGTTATATGTACATACATAGATACACATTCTTGAATATCCCTTTCGCACCACAGGTTTTTAAATGCAGCAAAGCTGTGGGAGTGGCCAAAGACAAAAATCTTCATTGAGGGTAAAATACACGAAGTTCAAACTTGGCTCCGTCACTCCATATTTCGAAATTCGCTTTATGTGCTCTATGGAGTCTTTCAAGAGGAACATCTCGATCCTTCGGCTTCAAACCACAAAGGAACATTAGAAATATTCAACGTTCATAACGATTCCAGGTCCCGTGTCCAGGATGACCTGAGTGAGCATCCTGATGGTCAAAAGCAAGGCAAGTTGTCAGGTTTCTGTGTGTCAATTTGGAAATTTATTACAATGAATATTATCATCATTGCTCTTAGTTCCGAGACTATTAATGTTATCAATACTGTGTTATTATTAATGAAGAGAGAAAATCCTAATAGTTTTCATTTTCAAATTGACAGATTCTGAAACACTATGCAACTCTCAAGAGAATGGCAATGATAGCTGTACAAGCTCCCGAGGGATCTTTGTTTAAATCTGACAGATCATTTTTCATAGGCTTCCCTCTTCCTAGCATGTTCAAGAAACTAGTTCTCAAAACAAACTCCAATCTTTAACTGACAGTTCCTTCTTTCCTTTTCACCAATTCTTCGGATGCAGGATATCTCCTCCGTCTTTTCAACCGCTGTATATTCTGCAACCAGGGAAACCCACAAATTAGACGCATCCCTTCTTGGTCATTAGGGTCAAAAATACCTCGACTCTATCTCTCTTTATCGGGTAAGTATCTTTTGCTTTCATGACACTTGCACATTTTTAACAACTGTTTTATGGGCGACTGAACTGCACTGTGTGCATTTATGCCATTGCCCCTTTCTTCTGTACTCTTAGAGAGGGGCTGCTTTCCATAACTATTCCAGTGTTTAGAAGATGAGCATCCGATTCCAGATAATTTAACTATTTAGTTAGTGTCTGGTAAAACTCAATTGAGCCTATGTTAACCTGAGCAGAGACTCATATGTCTTATAGTAGTTGACTGCAAGGGGCTGCTGCCATTGTGGATAGGGCAAATGACTAACAGCCTCACACCAAAAGACTTTCAGGGAACTGCAAGGTTACCACTGTTTAGAACCACCCGGAGTGTGCAGGTAAAAAAGCTTTATTTCTCTACTAGCAAGCGGATCTGACTATCATTCTTGCTTTAAATCTTCAGCTGAAAAATTTATGGACAGTCAACAGGCTACGTATAAACCCAAGAGGTTCCAAAGGAAATCAGACCACAGAGAGACAAGTTAACAGAAAATGTGACAAATAAATAAATATCGAATAGACAATAAAACCAATAACCTTAAATCTAGGTGAACGTGTCTCTTTGCACCTCATCAAGAGAACTCTCCAGGATGTTTGATATTACGTAATATAGTTAACAATAGTGCACCACAAGTACCCCGGCCTTTACAAAACCCAGACTGTAATGCTGGAAGTAGGTTATTATCTCCAATAAATCTATAAAAGACACTTAGAGAGCAGCTTCTCAAGAACCTTCGATAAAACAGGGGTAACTGAAATCAGCCTATACTCAAAGGGGAGCATAAGGGTAGACTATGTCCCTTAGGTACAGTCGACCCCCAATATTCACAGACTCTGGATTAGTGGACTCACGTATTTGTGATTTCTCTATGGGCCTTATACACCCATTGTTTGTGGGAAATCTGTGTATTCGCTGTATTTTTCTGAGAAATGTCCACAAATTACTGAATTTTCACATCATCATGATAAAATGCTCGTTTTGTGATAAAACTATTTAAAACTAGGTAGTATAAACATTTTTAATGGGTTTTTCTTGAGTTTTTTTTTTTACAAAATAGGCAGTTTTAAGCATTTTTATAGGGGTTCTAAGTGCGGATTCTAGCTATTGGGAGGGGGGTTGTCTGGTACGCATCCTCCAAACCAGAAGGAAAGCTTGCAGCATTATCTTTAAGAAGCTTAATGATTTTAGAAGGAATTCTCCCCTCAACAACTGTCTAATGGTGATCATTTAAACACTTAAAAATATAGTTCCACCCTAGTTCAATAAGATTATGGCAAATACCATCCCAGTTGCCCTTGGATTTCACAAGTATACCTTTCTTGAAACAACCTGGTCCATCTCCACCTTAACTTTAATTAAAAAATGATCGCATATGATCACGTGACCCCACTGGCAAACCTATTCCACAAGACACAATCCCTGTTACATCTGTGAATACAAGGTCAAGATGGTTGACAGATTGGTGTGCAAGTTCATTTATTAACTCATCACAGCCAGAAATAGTGGAGAAATCTTGTGCAGTAACACCATGAGTATCTTAGGCAGTAATTGAGCTCAGCCACTCAGTGTGATGAACATCGTAATCACCAGCGAAAATGAAACAAGCCTTGGAGTCACCTTCCTGAATTGCTGCCATTTTAGTATGCAAGCAGGTATAAATAGACTCCTCTAATTCCAGATTCCTACCGCTAGCAAACACAAAAATTTATTAGTCTTCCACAGACTTTGAGGTGGAGAAACCCTCTATTATGTATAGCCATTTCCACAGGTCTTGTAATAGTATTAAGCTTCAGTAAAATTGGCTTATTAAGCCCTGGAATCAACAGTTCTGAAATGTTGCAATTCAGACACAAGAGGTTCAGAACCAATTTGGATATAAACATTAACAGCAGGAACATACAAGTCCTTTTTATTTTTATATAATCCATGGTCATTGCTATATAAAATACAAAACTTCTGTGGACCAGGATGACGTTCAATATCACCAGAAACATGTAAAACAAGTATACAGTACGTATAGGAATTATTTCAAATTTACCAAAAACATTAACAGGAACAATTTATTCAAGTAAAATCAATATAGTATACTAATAAATGTATGACAGACAAAATTATTGCCAGAATGAAACTGGTCAATTGGGAGGAGCCAGCAAACCCAGCAAATACAAATAAATCTCCAGATTGGCCAAAGGAAGGACAGTAGTATTGGTTTAGAAAATAAAAGAAAACAAGGGTATGGCAACCTCTTGCTAAACCATCAGGCATTCTTGGCCCCTCTACTAAGTCTGCCCTGCATGCTGTCTGAAAAACAAGAGGCAGAGGGAACTGACATAAAAGTGATGCCTGAGTGCACTCCCAAGAAAGTTAACTCCAATCCCAGACAAGAAGACACTGATACCAAGGCTATACTACTGCACAAGATTGAAGAACAGTCATTTATTTCAGAGTGATCTTTTCCTTGAAGAGATGCCTGTCAGGCTAGTTTCTCCTACACAACAAGATATTTAAGGTGCTCAATGTTGTCAAGTGTGTGTCAAAAGTAAAAGATATTTACTAATGGGTATGCCAGACTATTCTGAGTTGGTGTAGTTATAGAAAAAAAAGTCTGTGACCAGAGAGAGACCCAACAATATATTATTGGTCAGCCTTAGAAGGGACCTTGATCTCTAGTATCAGTATCTCAATGGGTGACTGATACCTAAACTGGCGATCGGTGATTTAACAAATTCTCTCATTATCCTACTAAACATGATTTTATTTAGATATATATTTTCCCTACATTAAGTCAAGCCTTTGGTTTTCATTCCAGAGCAAACAGATAACATGCATGGCATTCTCCTGCATGTGTTGTCAATTGCATACTTTCCGTTTGTCAATTTCAAACTGGACTCCAAGGAACCCGGGACAACAGTGACGCTCTTAGACTCCATTGACAAAAGGTCATTTGAGACCTTGTCTGCTCGGGCAAATTTCAGGTAAGAGATTGCACTACTACTAAGACTCCATCGAGTACTACGGCACATATAAAGTGCACATACCATGCCTCTCACACTACCCTCGTGTCTTTTTACAAAACAATAGCCCTCTATCTCCAAGGGATTTGGTGCTACCTCCCTAGTTATTTATTTTACGTTGATACAGATCACATTTAAGTTACCAGAAGCTTTCTGCACGTCTAAGTATAAAAGTTCAAACAGAAATTGCAAGCAGTGGATTTTCAATTTAATTTTCTCTCTATTACCATCTAGTTGCTAATTATTTGTACTCTGATCATTTTCTCACACATGTAATTTGTTTGCATATTAAAGGCACGAAGGCTTGCTTTGTTGGAAAGTCTGCACAATGTGATTACAGAATCATAGCTCAGCATTTAAACCACCAAAAATCACACTTTAGCAAGGGATAGGACACAATGTGTTTGGCCTGTCTTCTGAAGTGGCAATGGAGATAAAAGCAAAAGCTAAAACGTAGATGCACTTAGGGGCCGAAGGGACATAGCAAACACCCTCTAGTAATGCCTAAGGTGCACCGTGGTGCAATGACAGCACTAACCCCCTACGTAGTTAAATTATAAGAACAAAATTATAACTGACAACATAGATATCTGACCAAATGCCATACACCAAGAATGATGTGCAAGAAAGATTTTGGAAGCGTTTCACAATACGTATCTTATACTGATAAATTAATGTTCCACATGATACAACATTAGCTGGAAACAAAACAGAAACTTGCACCAATACGTAATTAAATCCTGACCCTGATATAATATGAGAAACATTTGACCCTCTTGTGGCCTTATTCCTGAAACAATCCTGGTAAGTCATCAACACATAATTTTGATGTTTACGATGAATCACTGTTGATAGTTTTGTTAAAACCAATTTAACATGTGTTGCTCGTAAGTTATAAGTTCACGAATCCCAACCACACCATCCAAAGAATATAATTTTTTATTATTGTACCATCATTTTTTAAGTCAGTCACTTACATTCCCTTTATTAAAATTATTAAACTAAACAATAGTTTTAATGGGAACTAAGAGAGGACTATCAACTATAACTACATTCATGCTCTATAATACCTTCTTACATAATTCAAAACAGTAAATTCAGTTACGACTGTCAGAACCTGACATTGCAGCCTACTCATGCCAATAACAGGCTTTGGCACCAAGTCAAAGCCATTACTTTAAAACAAAAATGCATCACTGAAACTTGGAACCAACATACCAGTCAGATAATATGAGGTTATGAAATGGAATGGAACGTGAAATTTAAGCCAAAAGCTGAGTGCTGGGACCTATGAGGTTATTCAGTAACAAAGGGAAAATTGACAGTAAAAAGGTTTTAAAGTTGCACTATGAATCAATTGTTAGGTGAGGGCGGAAAGTAACCTTCAAGAAGGACAAAATGAACAGAGGTACAGTTGAAAGAGTGATGGGGCTGCAGCTAGGGGCCAAAGGAAAGCTGCAAAAAACCTTAACTAATGCCTACAGTGCACCGTCTAAGGTGCACTAACCACCCTACCCCCCAATGGAGAATAAGAGGTTATGAGTCGCAATAAGACCCAAAGGCCAATTGAGTAAGTTGGAAGAAATAAGATTATTACTATTAAACGCCTTATTTACTTTCCAGTTACGAGGTCCGCGTACCCAAGGACATGATAGCCGGCGTGAGAGGGCCAAATGGCTCTTGGAACGGGGCACTGGGGCTCATTCAGCGGGAGCAAGCCGACTTCACCACCACATCCGCTGTCTCTGCCGGGAAGCTGATGATTTCAGACTACGAGAGGTTTTCTCCCATTGATCCGTTCATCATCGTCTCTCTGAAGCCACAGCTGTTGCCTCAGTACCTCGTTCTCATTCGGCCTTTTGCAGGTAGAGGAGATCATCTGTGCTATTGTGACCCCAGTGGATGGTACACACATTTTTCTGCAGCAACATCATTCGCATTCTGCCTCCTTCATTCACCCACTCCCTCTGGTCTCTCTCTACCAGCTTTGTTGTAATACACTGTCTTCAAAATTACCTTGCTCTTATTTTCATTATTGTTTACATGGGGTTACAATCACTTGCGTGTTTATTCATCATAGCTACTATTTGTGCCTGAGTATGCTATTCTTTGGAGGCTTTTTTGCAAATTTACAGGTTTTTTTATGACATCCATGAGAAATGTTTGGCCAAGCTGAACAATATCTTTACCCATATGTAGTAGATATTGCACATAATTGTCTTGATCTCCATAATTAATGAAACAATATAACAATAATGTTAACACATTATCTGGTATAACCCTCTTCACCCATGTTACCGCTTGCTCTGACCCTAGTCTCTAGAGGTTTCGAGTTTTGCAATGCCTTCCCAGCCAGTTTGTATTGATATGAATCACTCTACACAGTGTAAGGATTACCACAATGGAGTTTCTCTAATCCTCTTCACTCTTGTATTTGTCCATGCAATAAGGCATTTTGTTAGGACACTGTCACTCTCCCTTAAGATGACCTCTCCAACAGGGCCTTTTCAAACTTAAAACTGTTTTTATTCATAATGGCAAACTATGCTCTATTCAGGTCATCTGCTGCATTTTAGTAACATTAATAATATCTATGAATAATCCACGATTCCAATTTTCAACTTGGTGCATATAACAGCAAATTCTGGATTTCAGCCGATGCCTGGGTAAGCATAATTGCCAGCATCATTGGTTGGGCAGTAGTTCTATGGGTGCTGGAAAAGGTGCGGTCTCTCACTCTGAAAAGCAAACCCGTGTCACTGAACAAAACACTATTCTACAGCTGGGCTGTGATGCTAGAAGAAACCCCTTCTAATCCTCCAGCTGACTCTACAGGACAGGTTAGTTTTTTGATTACATATCTCAGGATTTGGCTTTTTCCAGCTGGTCCATGCTGACTTCGCTCTCTCCAGACAAAATATGAACAGAACATCAAAGCAAACTTGGGATTGTGTAAAATGTCTGACTGCTGTCATTTCTTCTTCCTTCAGATGTTAGTGGGATTCTGGCTCATTTTCTGCCTGCTGATTTCAACTGGTTACAGATCTTCCCTCGTTGCTCACCTGTCCGTGCAAGGAAAGACAAAACCTATTGATAATTATCAAGACATGGTTAGCCAATCAAACTGGAAGTGGGGATGTGACCAAACCATTTTTTATGGCATTGCTGCAGAGTATTTCAAAAAGAGTACGACCCCAGTTGTTCAATATGTTTACAAGCATATAGAGGTAATAAATATATTGTTTTGGAGAATCACTTTTGGCTTAAATGTGCAGTGTTTTCATATTTTGACTTTTCATATGTTTTCCATTTCCTTTGGCATTTTCTTTCCTACATTTCTAACTTTCATAACCTGATTTTGCACTTTTCTACTTCATATAAATCTTTGGGGAGTGTAAAAAATTAAATGCGATTCAATTGTCTCATGAACTACTTGATAAAAAATTATGAGAACCAACAATATGTCGAAAATTTAAGCAAAATGATTCATTACCTAATGGAATAAATGTCATAGAAATAAACAACTATATGTAAGGTAGCACTTATTTTACTTTAGTATAGTATTGATGAAATGGACACTCTAGGATGTTCAACCTTTTTACATAGCATAATGACATTTCTTCATACCGAATTGATGTCAGTGGTTCAATCAGTGATATTCCACACCAGAAATGTAATTCAATTGCATTCACAGCACATAAAAACTATTAACATCTTTATTGCCTTGTTCTTGTGTTTTCCAGCCCATCGATGTTCGGGATGGACTTGAGAAAGTTCTTAAAGGGAGGTACTCATTGCTTACAATGCGAAATAGGATTTCTTCAGTGATAAATTCAAAATACAGAGACGCCTATGACCAAAGTCCTTTTCACATCAGTAAACAAAGCTATACTTTAGCTCCAGATGTTGGATGGTCATTTAGGTATGTAAAATTCCTAGATAACAACCTTGTCTTTAGAAGCTACTCAACTGCAAAGCCTTCACAATGTTCCTCTTACATTAAGCTGTCCCTTTGAAGCATGACTATTGCTCATTAGACCAGTTACATTTTTAAATCTTCACCCCTCATCCAATATTTCTATTCCAGTCATGGTCTTCCTTGTGTTCACTGCAAATATTAATCCAAAACTCTTAACCGGAATTTGATGCTCCAGATCCTTCACTAGTTAATATACACTTGATGTTGCGCCTTCACCCCTGCCTGTTAAGGCCTTATTTTCATACAAAGTATTGCTACTTAAAAAAAATAGCCCTTTCTCGCTGATATTTCACAAGAATTTCATCATTTATTGCTTCTAAACATCTCTTACCTTCCATTTTGTGTCATCAACCATGAAAAGTCCATACATTCTTTATGATTCAAGTTATATGTACAACAAATATTGTTTTATATATAATAATAATGACTGTCCTACTCATTATGTATACGTATATCGAAACCCCATCTTATATAAATGTTTAATTTCTGATTGCACAGAACTTTTCAGGATTACATTACATTGTTGAATTTTCCAAAATTTAATTTACTTCAGGAAAGGTGCACCCTTTCAACCTCGGTTTGCTGAGCTGCTCATCAAGTTAATTGAAGCAGGAATTATCGACCACTGGATGCATGATGTCATGGCTCTACATGCCCTGAATGCCAGGAAAGCTGCAGGCAAGCAAGAAACAATTCAAGTGGATACAACAGATGATGAAATGGCAAGTTAAATACAAGCTGATAATAGCGATGCTTGCATATTATTTAAAGGAGCGCTGTAAAGAAGCTGTGTAAATTTCTGCCTTGTGAAATATTTGACAGTCAAGTGCATCAGTGCTGAAAAACATTTGGCACCCCAGGTTAAGAAACGCTGCTCTAACATAATATGTAGTGGAATAGCTATCCTACTGCAATTTGCTTGCAACCTATGGCACTGAAGATTAAGTTTTTTTTCTTGAGAGTAATAATCGATTTTTGGTTTGCCAAAAGGGAAAATACATCAACATGAGTCAATCTCGTCATCTCCAAGGTCACCGTGGTAATCAAAGTACCCTAGGACACCCTTACCCCTATTTAGAAGTACTTACATTTCCCAGAGAGTGAAGTGAACTTAAGGATAGGGTGCAGGAGATTTTGTACAGTTTACCACATTTTTCCATTTACGTATTCTCTATACGTACACAACACTGCTCTTTCAGTACATCTTTCTGGACAGATTAATATGTCTAATGCCCGTCAATTAGAATTCCCCTTCTCTCCTCTGCGATACGTATACTATTTCTCGTAATTTCTCATTCTAAATTGTTCTAGGTCATGCAGATCAAACCAGGGAAGAGTTCTTTAAGCTCTTTACAACAAAAGTATGAGGATTATATAGCCATACCAAAAGAACTCATTTTTGGAAGGAGTAATGTTTGTCAATAAGTTTCTAAATAACGATGTCATGGTGTAGAGAATCCCACCTGAACCTGCAAATGATTAAGAGCCTCCTGCATATCAAGAAACTAACTCATAGAATGGAGGGTTGCCCCTTCCTATCCCCTGGAAATTCCCAAGACCCTAACTGGCAAAACCATGACAATGACACTAGTATAACATACCCACTACACAATATGCTAACTGGTTGGCCCCCTGCCCCCAATTCCTACCTGGGATAACATGACCTTGATTAATATTCTGTATATATACTGCTCACCTATTTTAAGAAACTACTCAACCTGCCTGCACTGAAATGAAAGTATTAGCTATTTGCTAGGCAAACGAATTTGTAACGTTAGTTTTTAGAATTATATCGACAAAAGTCTTGGCAACTCAAAGAACAATTTACAAGGCCTTGCTTCCATTCACTCTCCTTCACTTCATTGTACTGTACATTCTTTTAGAATGCGTAATAATTTTGTAACTGTATACCATTTCAAATCACCACCCCTTCCCCTTTGATATTTTTCAACTTGGAAAAATTTTACAGCTAAATAAAAGTAAATCTGATCTTTGCATACTGAGATAGTTAAAGAATTTTACACAATTAGCAATTAAGTACACTTACATATAGTAGTATCCAAAATAAGAGTATCCAGAGCTCTAAGGAAGTAATTTAAAAAGCTGAAGTCATTATGTACAAGATCCACTACTTGAAATTTGACTTTAAATAACCTTGCTCTCAATGCTATGGTTTTACATGAGTCCCCTTATAGTGAATGTTTTCTCCAGAACTTCTAGTTTAGTCATCCTGAGCCAATTTCTGAATGACTGCAGGAAATCAACATAAAACTTTTTCAATTGGTGTTATGACTGGATGGGACACTGATGTTTCCTCGAAGATTTTACATACAAATGGCACACAGGAAATCTCCAGAGTCACAGAGCTTGACTTGGCTTTCTGGAAGAGCTATGTACTCCCCATCGTATCCTGTACACACAATAATGATGCCATGCCTTTCCATGCCTAAAAGTCTTGCAAGCATATTCACTTTGTCACAGTATCCACGTGAGTGATGCCCATGTCCACTACAAGGGCACCAATACATTAATGAATGCCCACTACTCCCAACCCTAAACCACTTTCATAGTGAAGGTTGCAACCAAAGTATAGACAGTGGGTCCAAATGAAACTCTGCATAGACCTATGTTGTCCAGCTAGAAATACTCTTTTGAAGGCTTAAATAGCTCAAGCCAAATAAAAATACACCCCTTGACGTTTCCAACTTGGTTCACTAGCCCTTTACTGCCGACTGGACGTATTTTACGTCGACATTTTTTGTCTCTCGGGTGCCGATGGACGTATTTTACGTCGACATACAAAAGTTTTTTTAAAAATTCGCGGAAAAATGCTTTTAGGCCTACCAGCCAAAAACTCTTGAATCACGCGCCTTGGGGGATGCTGGGAGTTCACGGATCAAGGTGTTGTTTTGTTTACAATCGTTACGCAGGCGCACAAGCGCGAATTTCTTTTTTGCCGCACTAAAAAGTATCTGTGACACATCTCGGAAATTATTTCGTCACTTTGACATAATTTTTGTACCATTTTAAATTAGCCGTATTATATATGGAGTATTATATATGAAAATGTGCGCATTTTTATGTAGAATACAAAAAAAAAATACTTATGATTTTAGCTTATATCGGTTTTGAGATATTTTCATATAAATAACGATAAGTGCCAAAATTTCAACCTTTGGTCAACTTTGACTCTACCGAAGTGGTCGAAAAACGCAATTTTAAGCTAAAACTCTTATATTTTAGTAGTATTCAATCATTTACCTTAATTTTTCAACTAATTGGAAGTCTCTAGCACAATATTTCGATTTATGGTGAATTTATGAAAAAACTTTTTCCTTACGTCCGCGCGGTATCTCTTCCGAAAAAAATCATTCATGCGATTGTGGTAATGTTTGCATCATTTTAAATTAGGCGTTACATAAAGTTTTATATATGAAAATGTGCGCAATTTCATGCACAATACAACTAAAAACAACCCATGGTTGTAGCTTTTACCAATTTTGAAATATTTCCATTTAAATAATGATAAGTGACAAATTTTCAACCTTCGGTCAACTTTGACTCTACCGAAATGGTCGAAAAACACAATTGTAAGCTAAAACGCTTATATTCTAGTAATATTCAAGCATTTACCTTAATTTTGCAACAAATTGGAAGTCTCTAGCACAATATTTCGATTTATGGTGAATTTATGAAAAAAATAACATTTTCTTTACGTCCGCGCGGTAACTCTTCCGAAAAAATCATACGTGCGATTGTGGTAATGTTTGCACCATTTTAAATTAGCCGTTACATAATGTTTTATATATGAAAATGTGTGCAATTTCATGTAGAATACAACTAAAAATAATTGAAGGTTGTAGCTTTTCTCATTTTTGAAATATTTGCATATAAATCACGATAAATAGAAAAAAAACCACGTTCGGTCAACTTTGACTCTACCGAAATGGTCGAAAAACGCAATTGTAAGCTAAAACTCTTACAGTCTAGTAATATTCAGTCATTTATCTTCATCTTGAAACAAATTCGAAGTCTCTAGCACAATATTTAGATTTAAGGTGAATTAAAAAAAAAAAAAACTTTCCTTCCCTCTGCGCGGATTCTCCGCCACAAATCTCCGAAATGCGTACGTTCCATTCTCTGAATATTTGCTCTGTTTCATATTAGGCATTTCATAGTGTTTTATATATTAAATGTGCGCAATTTCATTTAGAATAAAAAGAAAAATATTTGAAGGTTGTAGCTTTTCTTATTTCCGAAATAATGGCATATAAAAAAAATATATATAAATAATTCGACATTTGGTCAACTTTTAACTCGTCAGATATGGTCGAAAACTGCATTTGTAAGCTAATATTCTTACAGTATAGTAATATTCAATCATTTGTCTTAATTTTGAAAGAAATTGGAAGTCTCTAGGACAATATTTAGATTTATGGTGAATTTTTGAAAAAAATATTTGTTTACGTCCGCGCGTTACGAATTCATGCATTATTTTGTGATAATATTTTCTCTGTGTTGCTTTTATCGTTTTACAATGTGTTATATACCAAAATGATCGCAATTTAGTGTAAATTACAACGAAAAAAAGTAACTTGTTATCTTTAACCGTTTCGTGCACAGCTTGATTTGAATACAATTATATATTAAATTTCGTTTTTGCGCTATCATATATCGCATTATTTATATATGATAATGATAATTATTTTCATTTCTGATGGTTGCATACTAAACTTCAGCCAATGAAAAAAAGGAGCCAAAAATGAACTCTTAATCTTGAAAATTAAGCGCGCTGTGATTTTTTGAAAAAAATATTTTTTCCGCTTCCGCGCTCACTCTGAAACACCTCCGGCACACGGAGACATTTTTTTTTTTTTTACCGCTTCAGCGTTGAAGGGCTAGCAAGAGAAGGCAGGTAGCAAAAAATGTTTTCAAAGACTTCAGTCTGTCCAACCCTGAAAAGGTGATTTGTACCTAGGCTCTCTTGAAGGGACAAAGTACACTTCTGGCTGACTAGTAAACCTATTTGATCATTTTAGAGGACAAAGGCCAGTAATTTTAAAGCATCCATGCAAGTACAAGAGCTAGTGGAGGGCATGAATCCCCGATGCATTGGCATGAGCACTATGATCTTTAGACCCAGTGGCTGTAAAGAGGTCTTAACAGAGCAAATGACAAAGATACCTTTTCATCATCCAGTACTTTGCATTTTATTTCATTTGCATTAATACTGACAACATCCCCAACAGGTGAGAGAGAAAGAAAGATATGGGTTCCATATTACTTATGTTACCCAATATCAAGTAACTTCCCAGTGTTGAATGGAGGCAAATCTTTATTTGGGTTCAAATTCCAGTATCAGTAGCACTCAACAGTAACAGACAGAAAAAAAGTTCAGGAACTAGAGCTGCAACAGCTTTTAACAAAGAGCCACATCATGTGGTGGCTGATTACACTTCATGAAACCTGGATGGGCAAGTTTTATTAATGCATCTCGGACCAATCAAACCATACCCTCTTAAGGTCACATTAAGGAGATTTAATATAAGATTCAAGCATTGTACCCATATCTGTTAGGCTATGGTTGAATTTTTTCTTGGGTTAATTCTGTAATGGTTCCATTATTAGGGACCTTAATTATATTTTGAGGCTGGTAATGGTTTACACTTCTACCTTGAGCCCTGAACATTGTGTATATTATAGAATTAAACTTTTATTTAAGATGGGTAACAGTAAGATTAATAAGGGTAGGTTAGCAATATATGTGTAGTAGAATTTTATTTTACTTGTAGACTAGGATTTTAGTCTAAATGGAGTAAGATAACCAAGATAATCACAAGATTGTTTACATTAGATTTCTATTGTAGCACAGCACTGGAACTCAAGCACTACATTCATCTTTTACTTGTATTGGTGTGATAAGTGTAGAATGCAATTTCCTATTTACAAAGAGAGAACGAAACATTTAGAATTTTATTATTTATTTACTACAATTTGTACTAGCACAATTATCAGAATAATCAATGCATAATTAAATATATCTAATAGTACTTATTTAAGTGATGAAGTCTTTAGGTTTTAAAAATATGTTAGTGCTTCCATATAAGCTGCATGGAAGTTACAATGCCAGTATTGAGGGGAGGATCATGAATCCAGTGCACTGGGATTAGCTATTCCCATTTAAATGTCAAAAGTGGAAAATACACTTCCGAGACAGGCGCTAAACTCTCCATAAGAAGGACAACCAAGAGTTACAAGAGGCCAATAGACAGGCGAAAGAGATATCCCATAAGTCTACCACTGGTCTAAATGATTAAAGAGGAGGAACATTTATGCAATCAACAGATGTAGTCACCCCAACGGCACAACAATGGAACAAGACCAATTCAAGAGAAATGAAAACTACAAATCGTACAGATAAGATTTGAAGAGTGTTGCATGAATTGGCTTACACCATAGAACACCAGTTATCAAAGAACAATGATTAGGATTCATGCATACAGTATTCAGTTGTGGATATGTAATTTCTGGAGGAGTGTCTCATATGGTGTGGTGGCAAAATCTTCTTCAATCACATCCAAGGTAGACTTCATTAAGGACATCTAAACAAAACAAGGTAATAATTTTTTTTTTTGTAAAACTTTATGATAAATCTGAGCTTTTAGTTTATGCATATAAGCTTGTTTGGGACATTTTTAACTTATCCTGTACAGAATTAACTCTTCAAATAAAGTATGGGAAAATAATATAAATGTATGCAGTGAACTGAATTGATCCACCTGTGTTTGTCTTCACATAATATCAAGACCTGAATTATTACTAATTTCCTATTGATAATTTGCTCTTTCACCATTAGTTTTAATCATCATTCAACACTTATATCTTTGCAGATATGAAGATACTATACACTTCAACTTTCATTTCAAAGTGCTGTAGGAGCAGAATATCTTTAAGTCTGTGGGGACAGATGACAGATTGTGGTCCAGGAGAGCTGTTTCTGATCAAAGAATGCATAACCACCCATAGAAATTTTAGAACAGGTTATGATGTCTTCTGTTTTTTACATTCTTTCTGACTCTAATCTCTTGCTAAATCATATGGCTATGAGCAATTTCTCTATTTATGCCAAGAATGGTTTGACTTATACCAACAGCTTACCATTAACTGCACTGACTCTCCAACTAAACAGCTTGATCCAGGTGAATTATTTACAGCACATGATAGTTAGATGAATGTGGCCAGTTCCCACTAGAGTTAAGAGGGCATAAGTTAGCAACCATTTCTCAAAACGATATTCTAGAAGCGGGTCACCACTTTCTGAGGCCAAAGATTGTTTGGATCCAGAGGCTCTTAACCTTAAAATCTAAGAAAGTCTTTACCCTGAGTGTGCCCTCCTCAGTCAACAAACCACCTGGTAAGGAATTAATTTCTTCAATCAGCAAAGTCATTATGGTTTTATTCAGGATATGGACACAGATCTTCCACTTTAGATCAGTCTCAAGTCTCTCACTGGTGAAGCAAGGTTGGTAAACACTGAGCTATGCGGGTGTCTTTATACACTAAGTAGAGATACATAACACTTGACATTCCACAGAGGCCATGTCGTATTTATTTCAAAATGTCGCTTATTTACCGATTGGTCCTTCCAACATTATGACTCTGTTCGCTTATCTTTTACAGGGTTCTGGCAAACTTATCCTCGGGATGGGTCACCTGATGGGAGTGTTCCTAACTTACTTCGCTGGCATCTTCTTCAGTGCCTTCATTTTTATCACTGAAATTTTCTGGATAAGATCCTTCCATGTCAAAAGCTAATTCTATATCCCCATTTACCATATAAATGCTGAGAGTATCTTTTGATAAAAACCCAGTAACTTTAAGAAAACTTAAAATGTTATTCAGTAAAGAGTTTAAACATCTTTTCATATGATTCTCCAACAATCTATTCTGATATACAGTATTTGATAGCCTTCAGTTCTAGCCTATTTTCTTGTAACCTTCATCTTTGATTATCATATAACTCGAGAAGAGGAAACGGCCCATATTACTTGGTATGTATAAGCTGCACTAGCTAAAAGTAGAGAAAGTTTTAGTTTGACCTTGCAGTTTCAGATGATATCAACATGATCTTTGCCTGCGAATATCTTATAATTCTGCAAAAATCATATCTTATTGTAAATAGAAAGAGCCAAAATAGCATTATGGTTTAGAAAGAGGGCATTGCAGAATTATGCCACTAGACATTCTCAGAGCCTTTTGAATTTCATCTTTCTATTCTCATCGGTATCTTTTTATCAGTATCTACTGCATTTGTTGTTCTTTCATCCAAACTTTTTATACTTCCTTACTATTGCTTATTACTGTGGTAAAATTTCATTTGTTGTATTTGATACATGTTGCTTACGGTCACGTTCCTGCGTTATTTAAAGTTCTTCTAAGTTCTCTCACACCTATGTACACACATACTAATGACAAGCTTTCAAGTATTACCATGCATTCTATCATTTGGATTATTATTTATATACTCTTCCAATAACTGACTCCAATGTAATGTAAAACAAAATACTTCTGGTATGGCAGGTCAGTGTGGTGGCTAAGAGTAGGTGGGTTGATGAGGTGTGCCAGGCTTTGTTGCTACACTTGGCATAAAGTCAATTTTCATGGTTTTTATGGACAGGAGAGATATTAGGACGGACCTATTTCAGGCACTCCAATTCAATCCTGAGGCGATCTGTCAAAAGTCATTGAAATACTTCCAAATTCTGTCTCATCAGGATGTCTGCAGAGGCCAGGTTGATTTTCAGCACTAAATCCACTGTCCTTAGTCGCCTATAATACACAAAGATTTTATGTTTTTATTTGGGGTAAAAGCTATTTATGGTTCCCCTGCAATTGATGCTGTTCATTGTTGTTTCATAGCCAGATGTGATGTTCAACCTGGCATTCTGAGAATCCCTTGTGTGGTAACCTTATTAGTTTGCCCAGTTGTACTCCTTCAATATAAGCAGTGTGAATATCAGCCCGATAAACACGTCCTCCACTGTCGTCTTATATCTTTCAGAGCATTTGATGAGGCCGCTGAGTCAATGCTTGAGCCCGTGGTATTTTTGTGGGCAGGGGTAGAGTAACTTGTGGAGTTCACCTTTAAGCATCTCTCTGTATGAAATGAATGCAGCCAAAACTGCTATTACAGTTGTATATGTTATCATCATCATTATTCCTGTTGTTGCTGTTTTTATCATAATTTTTATCATCTACATTCATCCATACGCGTTTGCCAGCCACGATCACACCCACAAATATAAAAATAACTAGTTATGGCAAAGTGGCAAAAAATGTACGCAATCAATTCATATTCCAGACCAAAAACATGACGTGGATTTACTCTTATTTCTCTTTACAGTTAGCCCGGCCACTGGGAAATGCACACAGCTTGTACTTTGGAACTTTTTCCAACACAATCTATATTGAAGAAACAGGGGCAGTGTGTTTGATACCCACATGCTTCCAATCCCTACCCACATATTCAACAAATACCAAGAGAAAATAACCCAATCGGAAGTTTACGGTAGTGAGTTGAGTTGAGTTGAATATAGAATTTAGGCCAAAGGCAAAGCACTGGGACCTATTAGATAATTTTGTGCTAAAAAGGAAATTGACAGTAAAAGGTTTGATAAATGGTGTGACACTTGATTCATAGTGCAAAGCAGTTGCGCTATGAATCAAGTGTTAGGAGAGGGTGGAAAGTAAGATGAAGAAAGAGAATATGAAAGGAAGTTTCTGCAGTAAAGGAGTTAGAAAAGGGCATTCTAATTGGCATGACAAATCCAATTGCCAATGAATTTGCCCAACCCATATTTTTATGGTTACAAGCAGATATTACCCGGAAAACACTGCCCCTTCCAAAACCCTCCTTTTCAATGAATGACGATACATAGTACACCCCACATTCTTAGATGGGGGCATTACCACCAGCTCCCCACCCCTCATGCATCGAATTCCTGTACCCCACCCTTCTGCCTTCTCCCCATCCATTTCCAAAGTCACTTAATCCTGTTTCCCATTTTACTCAAGTCCCCTTACTTTTCCAAATCTTGAAAGCCATCATCATTCCTATTTCCAGCTACCCCTTTACAACGATTACCCATCTTCCTTACAGTAAAATATGTAGATTGATTTATTACATGTCACTACCACCACTAAACTAAATACCTGTGGTGCAATTATAAGACAAAAAATGTCAATATATCCACCATGAGACCTGGAAATGGCTCAGTCATAACATCTCACATCCCCTGAAGAATTATGTGAATTGCTATCGGCTAAATACTGATTTATACATTTAACCCAAAACAGATCCAAACACCATTCCAATGCCCATGAGATAACAATTTTTCAAAAATATATATAAAAAAAATAAAAATTTGATTCAATATTTATTTATTTAGGCACTTGCCTCGCCATTATATTGAAATTTTTCCACACTAGCAGGAGTTCAACAGATTGCAAACGAAAAAGAGCACTTGGTTTTCTATGAATAGACATTTTTTTTTATCTATTCCCCCACCCTCCCCACGGGAGACCAATAGGTACAAACACTGGTCAGTCTTCTACTGTTCAGTTCGAATGTGGGGGACGGGGGGAGGGGAGGGGAGGCAAATTATGCAGTGGAGATGTAAGTATTTAAAGGATATGGTTTAGATTAAATATTTAGATTTATGGAAAGAGACTTACCTACCCATTATACATGTATAGTGGATTCTCAGATCTGAAAAAGGTGGGAGGGGGAGAGGGGGTGGGGACAAAAGTGAAAATCAGCTAGGTTTAACCCTGTGAAGGCTACCTACTACAAAATAGTTAAAAAAAATAAGTGTTTGCTTACCTAGTTAATTCAATTCATCTGCTGCCATCCTAGAAGGACAGTCACAAAGGTGCAAAAGCCTCATCACAGATACCCGAGGTCTTTTTGGAGGGTACCACTTTAGCAGGAGGAGGAGCAGGTTACTATGCCAAAACCCTGTAGAGACAACTGATAAATATCAGGTATATACATACATGAAGGTACAATTCCTGTACTCCTAATACCCCTGCCCTAGGGTAATCACCACAATGCTGCTTCCTAAGAATTACATCATTCTACTCCTAAACAATCAACTCTATCTACCAGCAGCGAGAGTACGTATTAGTTTTAACCTCACTCCACCATGACTAAAAGAGTACTCTATTAACAGTAGGGTCAACAACATGGATAATGAAACCTATCCGTCAACAAATCTACTGCAAGGTGATCATCATCTTACACTCAGCTACTGTGATATCATCATCATTATAATTATTATTATTACTGATATAAATGACCATCAATATTATATTAATAAATAAATGAATAAAGAGTATAATGATAAAAATAAACTCTAAATGACCATTTACTTGACATGGCTATGACTAAATATTCAATATGCAAATAACTCATAAAAAATTGACCCGTCTAAAAACAAATAAAAAATTTACCACTCTGAAAAATGAATGCAAATGTCTTAGGAAGTGAACTTGTAATAAATATACATGAGGTAGGATCTAAATAATTGTGTTGCTGATAGGTACAAGAAAAAAATTCAGATGGCGCTGCCTCTTAAAAACAGAAATGAATTCTAACCAAACAATTAGCCCTCGGCTACGGAAAATATTTTAGACAGTAATAAGATTGGTACTAGTTTCCTTTGTTACCTTTTGAAAGAAAATGACATACGTATAACATATTCCACATCATAGTAAACTACTACATTGTAAGTGTTCACTACGTTACAACTGTGAATGAGATGAGGGTAAATGCAAAAACTGGAGAATCTGCAGGAAAAGCAATTAATAAAATAGGCTAGCACTGAGGGTGATAACCTTGAGTTGACTGGCGGTCCGACTGACAGTTCTACTCTTTACGTGTGGACACTCATCCTTTGACCGGTCATGGTTGAACTGACAGGTAAACCTGAGCCTGAACACCTGGCCTAATATATAGTTTGTTCAAGGACTTTTCTTTAAAAAAAAAAAAAAAAAAAAGTTGAGGTCCAAGGGGAGCTGCATAGAGCTTGCGTGTGCTACACAAGGATTGCAGTAGTCATCAGCTTTGTCTGATTGTATGGTGTTTTTACATTGCATGGAACCAGTGGTTATTCAGCAACAGGACCAACTGCTTTACATGACTTCTGAACCACGTCTAGAGTGAACTTCTATCACTTCTATACACATCTCTCACTCCTCAATGAAATTCCTGAGAATCGAACTCGCGGCCACATGGTAGAATGCCGACACCATACCAACCAAGCCACTGAAGCGCTTAGTAGTCGTTAGTCCCCTAAGATTTCTCCACCCCCCAAAAAAAATTTAATCTACTGTATTAGTTTGATAGAAATACTATCTTTTAAAAAATACTGCACTCTATTTCAGATTTAAAATTACATTTGCTTTCATGGCAATTGCATTTAGGTATGTAGCTACCCACAAACCTAACCTAACCTGGAGATTTAAGTCATAGGGTACCTGGTGAGGAGACTTTGTCCCCCTGGCTCACCAACATCCTTAGATATAATATATGACAGTGGTATTTACATGTATATATCATAACCTAATCAACGGCACTATTTCCTACAATGTTACCATAAAAGTGTTACTATGACCAGTATTTGTTCCATTGAAAGATTATATGTAAGGTAAATTTTTTCTTTAACCCATCATTGTATTTCCCATAATAAAGTATTGTGTGTTTAGGCTTTTCCAGACATTCCTTTCATTAACAAATTACCTAATTATGGATAAAACGACCTAACCTAACCTAGGGTACTAGGTCCTCACCCTAATGCATGTTATTAGTTTGAAACCTTCCCTTAACATCAATTTGAACTATCAATAGGATTAACATCTGTGTATTTCATTCGTTTTGTCTTTCCCCACTCAAAAATGCCACTTAGATATGCAGGCCCGTACCAAGGGCCCACCCCCAAAATTTCTCTAAGTCCATATTTTCTGTGACTATCCTTTTCAGTGAACTGTACTTACAAAGTAATAAATAATTATTGCTTTTTTGTTAAGTCCAAGTATGTAACATAACAAATAAAGTAATATGCCTGTTATTGTTAACTTAGTAAATGAATCAATCAGTAAAACTGAAGAATTTTTCTTGAATTTCAGTGAAAACTTTCAACATTATATGTAAACTTCTGTTAACCAAAGCCAGTACTTTGAATAACATCTAATCGGGTAGAAGGGCACAGACCACATACCCAATTTTTATACACATATATACATGTATATATACATATCATTCCTCCTTTTACATATATATATATATATATATATATGTATATATATATATATATATACACACACATGTACATATACATACATATATATACATATGTATATATATATACTATATATACATATATGTATATAGTATATATATAAAACATATTTATATACATTATATTTATATACTCGCACTGTATATGTATACATACATACATATACCTATATATGTATATATACATATATATATACATATGAGAAGTAATATTTTTTCCTTTCTTATTTTTCCAAGATATATTTACAGATAAGTTTGTAATAAGCATAACAGCATTTATGTATCAGTATATAACTCATTAAATCATATAGGAAATAATTTTATAATATATTAACAGATTGATGTACATTAATCATATCACCGTCATATTCTGATAAGTCTTATCTTTTATAATATTGTATTTGAATGAGAAATTGTTTAAAAGTAATAAAATATTGCAATTTGTATATGATAAATTTACATGAATGCGCCATGAAGAAATTGCTGCTGAAAATGCAGATGTGGAATCCGCATCGGCATTCAAACTTGGATAACTGACGAAAATTCTGCACTTAAGGCAACACTGATACCGAGGTGGAGGATCTTGTTTCGTTTCCACTTTCCCGGGTGACGTCACGTCGTGCCTCTAGCATGTCATCCATTCATTAAAAAAGACATGACTGATGTCCCATAAGACGTGAATGCATTATAGTTTGGAGGGGACGTTATAAATATGTATCATTTAGTTAAAATAAATCCAAAGTGAGTAGAGCAATTCGTATTATTTGGAAATGCAATTCGCACGGACTACTAGAAATTGTTTGAAAAAATGTCCTGTATACAGATTTTTTTTTTAGCTTATGGTTTACCTATACTTATATATATATAAAAAAAAGGTCATTTAAGTATCAGTTAACGTTCGTAGGGGATATAACGAATTTGTTTCATTTATTGGCTCATGAAAGGTGCATCAAGTGTACTTATTCTTTGTAAAAAGCACTTATATAACTGCCCATTCCATAGATATACAGAAGAGATCTATGGTTCATACCATCACGCCCGACTCTTTATCCCACCTCTCGCGGTGGTGTAGTAGGTAAAAGCTTCACTGACGTTCCTGGATTTGAAAGGATCCATGGGTTCGCGCCCTGGTCCAGGCATGTCTATTATCGAGAAAAAAATTCCCCTTCGGTTAAGCATATATGAAAATATATTATTTCCGAGGTAGAGCGAATTAGATATTAAAGGACATTGTAGCTCGATATATATATATATATATATAGAATATATATATATATTATATATATATATATATATTATATATACACACACACAGGCAGTCCCCAGTTACCATAGGACTCGGTTAATGGCGATCCAGTTTTCTGGCACTTGTCTAGCGCCTTAACACCAGCGATTTATAGCGACATAAAAAGCTGAGTTTCCGTTATCAATAATTGAGTTATGCCATCCCAACATACCCAATAGAGGTTCCATTAACTGAAATTTGGTTCATAAGCACCATAAATCACCAAGTTTTGGTTAATGGCGGTTATTGCTTATCAGCACCCCACTGAGAACGGAACTCCCCGCCGATAACCAGGGACTGCCTGTATATATATACATATATATATATATATATATATATATATATATATATATATATATATATATATATATATATATATATATATATATATATATATATATATATATATATATAACCTAAAACTCCTCTTTCTTTCTTCAGGTTTGTGGAAATTGTAAAAATATGGAAGTGGCCAGAGACAAAAATCTTACTTGTGGGTAAAACACAAAATGTCCAGACGTGGCTACATCACTCAGTATTTCGAAATTCGCTTTATGTTCTGTATGGAGCCTTCCAAGAACATCTCGATACTTTGGCTTCAAGTCACGAAAGATTAACCTCTTTCCATAGCGATTCATCGCCCAGTACCCAGGATGACCGAAGCGAGCATGAAGATGGTAAATTTCAAGGCGAGTTATCAGGTTTCTCTTAGTCATTTTGAAGTTTATTACTATGGATACTGTTGTTGATTTTGGTAGAGATATCATTATCATTACGAGCTTGATGGCACGTGCTACACTACGCTGGAACCTGGTGCTCCCTGCTGTGTCTCCTCTACCCTCTGATCCCCCGACCTACTCCAACCTCACCCGGCGGAGACAAACAGGTTTGGAGGAGGAGGGTGGGTGTCATGTCTCACCTACCCTTCTAATCGCCTACCTAGCCTGACCCCACCCGGAGCAGACAATAACAGAAAATTCTAAAACCGTTAATAACTCAAGAAGATTAAATTGCTACTATGTACTATCATAGTGGTCCCGCAATCTACTATAGTTATGTTGGAAATGAGACTGAACAAGAAAATTTAAATTTTTAACTGATGACTTCTTTTTTGCTTTTCACCAATTATTTCAGAGCAGGATATTTTCTTCGGCTTTTCAACCGCTGTCTGTTCTACAACCAAGGGGGACCAAAAATAAGATACATCCTTTCTTGGTCGTTGGGATCAAAAATTCCTCGGCCGTACCTCTCATTATCAGGTAAACACCTTTATTTAAAGTGCTCTTAAGCACTCTTTGTAAAAAAATTATCGTTTGTGGTCTATATATATTTGGCTTCATGTCTTTATCTCTCCCCTTTTGTACCATATGCAAAGAGTATTAGGTTTTCCTTGCTTATGTAAGTGTAATGTGGTCCAGTGGTTAAATGAGCCGTCTTGGGTTTCCCCGTACCTCATTGGGCTTCTGTTGCCGTAAATGGTGAATCAAGCTCTTGGTAGGTATTTCATTGTAAGAGGGCTGCACCCAGGGTGTGGCAGGGCACATAGCAAGGAGTTTCATCCTAGAATAGGTTAGGTCCCTCGGAAGGGAAATGGTACATAGGTGGAAAAAATATTATGCAACGTGGACACTTATGCCCTATAGTGTACAAGTGGTTTTGGCTACCTCAGCGCCCAATAGAGGGTTGTGGGCTACTTAATGGATTCAAATGCCCTGTATATAGCAGATCAGCCTCTCCTGAAGACAATGGAAGCTGCACTGACACACCACATGATATGGCAAATCACCAAATGGCTGATCCATTGGGTTTGCAGCCCAATATGTCCGCCCTATAGGCAATAGCCTGGTGGAAGACTGAAACTATCAACTTTAACTTCAGCTTATAACTCTTACCTTGTACTGATATTTTAAAAATAATAATAAAGAAAGAAAAATAAAGCACTTAACTATTCTAGTTTCAAACATGTCAATTTGATGCGCAAGAGAAGATATGTACGACAGTTGATTAATTTAAGGAGGAATAGCTGGAAGTTTTGGCCGTTCGTGAGAATAAGTTGAAAGGGTAGTGTTTGTGGAAGAATGTCTTCGAAGGACAAAAGTGATTGGGCTTGAATTACCTGAAAGGTAGAGAGTTAGGCATAAGTCAGTACACTTGTAGTCACAGGTAGACTGTGGGGACAGATAATAAAAAAGGAGTAAAAATGAGCTAATTCAATGATTGTATGGGTATGAGTGTGGCAAGAAATTGAGCTGTAAAAGGGTATGTCTGTGATTAAGGAGCAGAATAAGACTGAGAGTGAATTAGAATTTTTTGGGGAAGAACGATTCTGTTCCTGACCAGGTCTGGAGAATATAGGGTCGTTGTGTCAGGTGACTTAAAACTGCTGGTAAGTTTGAGAAAACAGGGTAGGTAAACGGTTCCTTAATTAAATGAGAATAGTCTAGTGCAGATATTTACGTTTACAACAAAGTTAATGAAAGGGATATATTCTTGGAAATACTAGTTCCTGGAGTATACGGAAATGGAGGGAAGTTCATGGTGATGTCTTTCGGAAGAGGAACGATGCGCTTCTTCAGATCGATGATAAAATTAAAAGGATTATGAGAAGGAAGATCCTTAGTATGTACTCTTCTATTGGCATTGATTCAAAGATGAGAAATCCAGAAGAAATTTGCGTCATCGCTCAGCATTTTGACATAGATAATCCTCTGGGCTGTTTTGAAAGAGCCCATTGTGACAATGTTCACCACCGTGATAGCGTTTGCCATAGCCAGCCAGTCGAAGAAACCTGTGCCCCACTGACGCTGATGGCAAATTTGTCCAAAGTGGTGTAAAACGTTGCTTTAATCATGATTGTTGACTTATGATTGGTTGATATGGACCAATGATATGAAGTGAGAATTAGCTGGGGAAATAACTCAAGGGAAGAAATCAAACAAAAACCCAAGTTTGATCTGCAACATTCGGCTCGAGATGGACGGGCCTGTCTGTGGCCTGCACTGTCTATACCACCCAGAAGTCCACTCAGCCATATATGAGCACCAGCGTCTGCTGAGGTCAAGAAAAAGGGATGTGGGTCTATCAACCACTCCCAGAGGCATTGTTGGAAAATTAAATGGCAGTTCCTTTTTGGTGACACCCTCTCCAAAAAAAATGGCATATGATAAAAAAGATATATATGTATATGTGTATGCAGAGAGAGGGGGAGAACTACACGGTATTGTATGTGCAAAGAATACTGGTTTTACACTTTCTTTTTTAAATTTCCACTTTGTTTCAATTCCAGAGCAAACAGATAACCTGCATGGCCTTCTCCTGCGTGTGATTTCTGTCGCCTACTTTCCGTATTCCAGTTACAAACTAGACTCGGAGGAACCCAGGACGACGGTGACCCTTTTAGACTCCGTTGACAAAAGGTCCTTTGAAATCTTGTCAGTTTGGGCAAATTTCAGGTGAGAAACACCACTAATTCTACCAAAACAGCCTGCTGAAAGCGAACTTTTGTCACTATGAGAACCAAAAGCATATAGAGTCTATGAAATTATTCTCTCTAAACAAGTGACGAACTTTCCAGTTATGTGGTTCGTACACCTGAGGACCGGAAACCTGGCGTGAGGAGTCCGGATGGCTCCTGGAACGGGGCAATGGGGATCGTTCAGCGAGAGGAAGCTGACCTCACCACCTCATCGGCTTTTACTTCGGATAAACTGGAAGTTGCTGACTACGAGAGGATTTCTCCTATTGATCCTTTCATCATTGTGTCTCTTAAGCCACGGTTATTGCCTCAGTACCTCGTCATCATTCGTCCTTTAGCAGGTACAATAGATAAACTGCATTTCTTCACATGACCTTTACTATAGTAGATTCACATCAGCCGTGCATTTGATGCCTAGGCCAGTGTCTTACGACGCTCCTGATTGGCTGTTGATAAGCCAATCACAGGTCTGGGAACTCTCAGTCTCTCTCGAGAGTTCACATAGGCAGGATGTATGTTCCAGCTCTCTTGAGGGATACGTCTTTCAAAAGTATCCTTCAAGAAAGGTGGAACATACATCCTGCCTATGTGAACTCTTGAGAGAGAGACTGAGAGCTTCCAGCCCTGTGAATGGCTTATCAACAGCCGATCAGGAGTGTCGTAAGGGACGGGCCTAAACATCAGATGCATGGTTGATGTGAATCTACTATAGTGTTGGAGCGAGATAGTATCTCTTACCTTGTTCAGTGTTCTGCAGGTAGTATTAATGGTTCTCTGAAGCATCCTTTTGCCTCCTACCAAAGGTAAATGACCCTTCGTTTCTAATCTAATCATAAACGATAGTGACCTAGAAGCCACACCCCTTTTCTAGGAGCCAAACCCTTCTGCCATAGCTATGTTGAAAATTGGAAGCACAGCAATTTAAATGATTTTGTGACCTTAAGACTACTGACTGTGCTTTTCGTTTTGAGTCGTCCTTAATCCACTGCCTTCAGAGACTAATCTTGGTCATCTGCTTCTTCATCAGTCATCTTACACTGATTCAGATCACACTTCAGAGTCTAATAAGACATGTCTCAAACAGGGTCCTCTTATAGTTTTCTTCCATCTTTGTATTTCTTCATACAATATTCGGCCATTTGCTTCGTAATCAGTCATCTTGCACTGACTCAGATCACACATCAGAGTCTAAGACATATCTCAAACAGGGTCCTGCTCTGATAGTTCTCTTAAATCTTTATATTTCTTCATACAATATTTGGCCATTTGCTTCTTAATCAGTTCTTGCACTGACTCGGATCACACCTCAGAGTCTAAGACATCTCTCAAACAGGGTCCTCTCCTGATAGTTCTCTTAAATCTTTGTATTTCTTCATACAATATTTTCAAGATGGCCTACCTAGTCCAGTAGTTTCCTAATTATGTTGGCATAGGCAGCCCCAAATTACTTTACTCAAAACAACATTTTCATAGCCATAATAACAGTAGCATAATTCACCGATGCTATTTTTGACTCGTGCATAACCTCAAATCTTGATTTCAGTCAATGTTTGGATCATTATCCTGGCGAGCATCATTGTCTGGGGATTGTCACTTTGGGCTCTGCAAAGGGTGCGAGCTCTCACTCTGAGAGGCAAACCTATTCCAGTGAACACAGCCATTTTCTACGGCTGGGCCGTGATGCTAGAAGATCCCCCTGCTCGTCCGCCAGTCAGCTCCATGGGACGAGTGAGTTTTTCTGATAGCACTGTACCCCTAGATTTAGTTGTCTTCTCTTCCAGCTGGTCAATGTACCATTTTGTCTTGTTCCTGGCACACAAATACAGAAGCCAAAATAAGCCCATGTTTTAATACTTTCTAGATGTTAGTGGGATGTTGGCTCCTCGTCTGCCTGCTGATTTCAGCTGGTTATAGATCTTCACTCGTTGCTCACCTGTCAGTGCTGGGGATGACAAAGCCTATTGATAGTTATGAAGACATGGTTACTCAACACAACTGGAGGTGGGGGTGTGACCACATCCTATATTATGGCATTGCTTCAGAGTATTTCAAGAAGAGTACGACACAAGTTGTTCAGAAGGTTTACAAACATTCAGAGGTGAGTTACAAATATGGCAGCACACTCTAGATTCATTCGAAAGGTTCTTTACGGAAGCCGTTTGGTTTCCATTTCGTCTTTTCCATCCTAGATGTCTCAAATCTTTAACTTTACCTTATACCCACGCCATTCTTTCTTATACGACTAAATCTTTCAGGTGAGTTGCAGGAGCATCAAGAAACCTGAATTTGTGGTCTCCATCAAACTGCTCTATAATCATTCTTATTGGCAACTTATGAAACCAATACCTTACAAAAGTGTACGACTTTGTACAAAACTGTCAACGAAGCTCTGAAATAAATAACATGAAAATGTACAATTATATATACAGTAGCATATTTTATTTGCTCTTATTTTAGTTCACTGCTGGTGGAGTATGAATCCTTTAGTTTTCTGCGACAGCCCACGCCATAAGATATGATTTTATTTCGGTCAAAGTAAAACTAATCTTCTGTTCACATTGCATCTAAATAATTTCTTATTTCACATTCATCACCAACTCCCAGTAGCCTCTTCCCTGATTCTACTTTCTTTATGTTTCTTATTACTCTACTCTTGTGTGTCCTAGGCCATCGACGTACATGAAGGTCTTGAAAAAGTTCTCAGAGGAGGGTACTCGTTGCTGACAATGAGAACTCGGATTTCTGCAGTAATAGAGTCGAAATATAGAGATGCCTACGACCAGACGCCTTTTCATATCAGTAAACAGGGCTATGCATTAGCTCCGGATATCGGATGGACATTCAGGTACAAAAACTCACTATAGTAGATTCACACCAACCATACAATTGATGTCTAGGCCAACCCCTTACGACACTCTGATTGGCTGTTGATAAGTCAATCACAGACTTGGAAACTTTCAGTCTCGAGAGAGAGTCCACATACGTAGGCAGGGTGTATGTTCCCACCTCTCCTGAGGGATAATTTTGAAAGACGTATCCTTCAGGAGAGTTGGATCATACATCCTGCCTATGTCAAGTCTCTCGGGAGACTGAGAGTTTCCACCCCTGTGACTGGCTTATCAACAATCTGGAGCGTCGTAAGTGACTGGCCTAGACATCAGATGCGCGGTTGATGTGATTCTACTATAGTTTACAACCCTTTTTCCAGCCGATACTTAGACAGTAAGCCGCTCACGATGCTCTGTTGTTGTTGTTAGTTGCTGGACTGAGCAAGGCTCAAGACAGTTCAGCTCCCTTGTTCACTGTAGCTCCTTATAGGAATTTTATTAAGTCCCATACCGTTTAATATTGAATTCACTCAGAATATCCCCTTGCACTGTAGGGTGATATGGATACCAACTTACAATTGCTAACTCGAAGCGAATCACTGGTGAAAAACCTTAGTTTGTACGCATATGATAGTACTCTTATGCAGAGTACTGTCATATACATTCACTAATTCATTTCAGCCACTGTTCAATTTCATCTCTCTCCTCACATCTAGATCATTCTATTAGCAATCACAACTTTTTGGAACTATTTTTTTTTTCTATATTTTTGTATTGCATGTGTTAGATGGTAAACTTTCTTCACATCTCTCAAAAAAATATTTAATTCTCCTCGATTGCACTGCACATTTCAAGATTACATCGTTCTTTGGAAGTTTCCTGGATGAAATGTGAATTTTTCCAGAAAAGGCGTCCCGTTTCGCCCTCGCCTCTCCAGACTGCTGAACAGGCTAATCGAAGCAGGGATTTTTGAACACTGGATGCGTGAGGTCATGGAGTCGCATGTGATGAAATCAAGGAAGGAGATGAAAAAGCTTCAGAAAACACAATGGCAAACAACCGAAATTGAAATGGTTAGTTGGATGCGCTAAATGCTAACGCTTCCTGGCTTCTGAGCTAAGGCAAGGTTAGCAAGACGTCGTGTAAAACGCTGCTCTCCGCAGCACATGCTATAGTAGATTCACATCAACCGTGAATTTAATGTCTAGGCCAGTCCCTTACGACGCTCCTGATTGGCTGTTGATAAGCAAATCACAGGGCTGGAAACTCTGTCTCTCGAGAGAGTTCACATAGGCAGGATATATGTTCCATCTCTCCTGAGGGATACTTTTGAAAGACATATCCCTCAGGAGAGGGGAAACATACATCCTGCTTATGTGAACTCTTACGAGAGAGACTGAGAGTTTCCAGTCCTGTGATTGCCCTATCAAGAGCCAATTAGGAGCGTCGTAAAGGACTGTTCTAGATATCAAATGCACGGCTGATGTGAATCTACTATAGTCGTGCAAATAGTCATTACAGAAAGTTATGCTCTTCAGAATTGTCAAATACGGTTTTTTTTTTTCCTTTCTCGGAGAGACAGTCCCATACATCAATTTATAATTGCCAATCTATTTCCAATTAATAGTCCTCTCAGACTGCTGTGGAGGTGGACGCTTCCCTGCACCTATTCAGAAACACCTTAGTGTTTCCAGGTGAATGATACGAACCTGGGAATTACTTCATAGGTATGAAGAGCAAACAGTTCTAATTTAATTCGGGACTGGCGATAGTTTAAAAAAAATAATTCTCACGACGGTGGAAATATCTTTCCGGTCTTAGAGGGTATGAACTCGTAATTAGGTGCGTCAAATTCAGCAGAACAAGTAAAGAAGGTCTGACAGATCATCGATTTTTATCTAGTATGCATAAGAAGCTTCTTTATATACCATGAGTTGAATGAAGGCACCAAGAGGGCATGTAACATTTGGACTATTTTCTTTAGTATGTAATGTATATATATATATATATATATATATATATATATATATATATATATATATATATATATTTATATATATTTATATATATATATATATATATATATATATATATGTAGTGTGTGTGTGTGTGTGTGTGTATGTATAATATATATATATATATATATATATATATATATATATATATATATATATATATATATATATATATATGTGTGTGTGTGTGTGTGTGTGTGTGTGTGTGTACAATCGACTCCCGTATTCGCAGAGGTTAGGTACCACAACTACCGCGAATACCAAAAATCTGCGATCTGTTGGACACCCCGCCCTAAAAACACTTATAACTGTATATTTTATTAGTTGAAACGCCAAAGACCTCCCCCCCCCCTCTAAAAATGCTTACAACGCCTATTTTAATAATTCACTACCTATTTTAATAATTAAAACACTATGTCATCCTAAAAACTTTTAATACATACCATTTCAAAGTTATATTACCTTACCATTAAAAATAGTAACATCGCTTACGACCAATTGTGAAAACTAATAGTTATCCCTAAATTCAGGTACAATAATTTTCTCTCGTACAGTATTGAGGCTGTCCCGTTTTTTTTCTTACAGTTTATAGGGGATACACTATTAACTCACGGGTGCTGTACAGTACGTATACCTAAATATTTAATATGTATTGGAAAAAATAAAAAAATTAATAAATTTCATTGATATTTTGCTTCATTTACATTAACATTTGAAAATGAGTAAATAATTTTCCTATCATAAAAAAAGTATTTGGTCACGAAGAGAACGTGCAAATAAAGAAATTGGTGAAGATTTCTAGACGAAAAATATCCGCAAATTACCGAATTTTTCGCGAGTTATTGAAAAAAATACTTCCACAGAAAAATCAGCTAATGCTGAACTACGAATAAGTGGAGATCCACTATTTTATATATACTATATATATATATATATATATATATATATATATATATATATATATATATATATATATAGGTATATATATGTAAGTGTTTACATAATAAAAATATGGAATGTTAGTCCATATATATAAAAGACTAAAACTAAAGAGGTCAACCAGATTGCTTGCAGGAATGTGATCAGACTAAAGACGCTAAAGATGACGTATACAATAAAAGTAGGCTAAGATAACATGCCGTCACCTGTAGTCATTCAATTGTTTATAAACATTAGTCCAAGCTCCCTGCTTGAGACAACTACCGCGACCTATAATTCAAACGGCCTACGTGATCTGTAGCGTGTCTCATTTTGATTGTGTGTTCGTATGTAACTATGTCATCTGATAGTATGTTCATATGTTCGAGCTACTATCTGCTTCCTTCATAACTTGTAACAGAGATGTAGAACACAGCAGAACAGAGTTAGCTATCGTCATTAGAAGACCTGTACCTCTTTACCTAAGCTTTATCATGTAGAGGAATAGGATTAGCCATCATCATTGGCAGAAGCGATCAAGCTATCGTCATTAGAAGACTTGTACAATCATACCTGATCTTCACCATGTAAAACTTCAGAAGAATATATATTTTTATACTTCGTGTTTTCTACAAGAACTTCCTCACCGAATCATCATGAATTTAACACATCGTCATCATAAACAAGAAGATAATCCCGACTTCATAAGTGATCTACAAACCCCAAGTCACTCCCATGAATATGGAAGTGCAATACCAACCGACTTAGCGTAAGATTATCGCAAGTCTAACATTACCTCATAGGGCGCCTTATCATACAAGGCACAAGCCCTAAAAGTGGTGGCAAGAGTACCAGAAGGACTCTACAACTTCTCCGAAGATAAAACAGAATAATAAATCATGAAGTCAACGACGACGAAAGCAGCAGATTCTTCAAGCAACCTAGTATCATCGTTTAGTGAGTGACTTCAGAATACAACAAGAACTTCACCGACGACGAAAAGCAAGAGATTCTTCAAGCAACTTAGTATCATGTTTAGTGAATAACTTCAAGAAACAAAACCGACGTGTCTTTTTCCTACGGCAACGCAAGCTTCGTCTCTCATTAGAATCATTCAAGAAAACATCGTTAGTGAGCGTTTCCGGCACTTCAAGAAACAAACCAAACGCGTCTGCAGCATCGGATCTTTCAAGGGCTCGAATCATCGAAACAACGCGCACGGGGGAAACTGAAGCCAAACCAGGTCATCCGCTAAATAGAGAAGGAGGACCAAGGCCGTGTGTCATTATCGGAACACCGTGACTTCCCACAAAAGCAAGCTAAGTACAATTTTTTATTTATTTGGAGTAACTTTGAGTGTTTCCTTTGCAGGTCGAATTTCGTTATTCCTGTGGCTGAAGTTACGAGACATTCTTAATCTTGCTTTTTTACAGAAATTATCTACATCATTGAGATTTCGCTACTGCGAGTTTTTTATCTTTGAGTGTCTGTTTCCAGAAGTTCTACTGAAATATCATAATCATATACTATGTTAATTTTATAATTTTGGGTGATTATTAATCCCTTACGTAACAAATCATATTAAACAGTGAATATGCGTTTACGCAGTGGACGTCTGTATTTATACAGATGCATGGATAGGGTCGTTAAGCACCGTAGTGATTAGAAAACACACAAAAACAAGTGGAACACCCGTACAAATCTAGATACATTAGAGGTAACACTATTTCGGGCCATGACAATAAATGCTCCTTTGCAAAGTCCCGATCGCAGTTTTAGCCTTGAGTTTTTGAGTTATATAAAATATCGAACCTCAATGACTCAACTTAACTTTTAAAATATGGCTGGATTGCAAGGAATAACATGTCTGTAAAAAACTTTCATCAGGCTAAATGCGCTGACCAGGATCCCTCACTATTTCAAATTTTAGCAAAGAATGAAGTACAAACAGTTAATATTGAATGCAGTAGTGATAACTTGTCTTAATAGTAATCGCTCAGTTCCTAATAGTTCGTCATTCATTGCTTTATACGTAACCAGCAACATAATGCTAAAAACACACAATACGTTGCCGATGGTAATAAAGAGAAGGATCCTAATTATTACAAAAAGAAATAGAAACAGTAGCCCGTCAGAATCAAACAAGCAAACTCGGTGACCGTGTCACCTAGTCAAGCGGTCAAGGTCAGTCAAAACTGCCGAAGTGTTCAAAGCATAGCAAATTCCACACAATAAGCGACTCTAGCAGAGTGGGGAAAAGCGATGTTGTTCATACATGCCAATATCTTTTTGAATTAAAAAGGATTTTCCTATGAAACACACGACCGTATAAAGTAATCAGAGCAGGTTTTCGTTTTTTTTAATACGTAAGTTATTATAAGTAGTGGTGGATAAAGCCCGACTGTACGCGCCGTAAAAATTAGAATATCTTGTTTATTCCTTTAGTACACGTAATATCCTGTATTTACGGAGTCACCGTCTGTTATTCGAACTTCTCTAATGAGAAGTCCGGATAAGCGAGCGCTTACAGATACCTCTATAGTTATAAAAAACATTGATCTGTATCTAGTGTAATTGTAAGATCCATCTAGGGGTATACAAAATATTATCTTACATCCTGCAAAATAAGGCGTGTATATCAAAGGAAAACCTTCAAACATATTAAAATCCATTTGAACAAAAAGAGACAGTTAATCAAATAATAACTTATATAGAAGAACAAATCATTTGTCTCATAAATCGTAACATTGTTCAAATGACCCAACAGAATTCTCCCACAACCGCAGTCGCAGTTTGCACGCAAAATCTCGAGAATCATGCACCCTCGAATGTTTAGTGCGTGTAAAAAGACTTTGCTGGGAAATGAAATTTTAATCCCTCCCGACACTCTGAAATATAACGATTTCCGCGAACAAAGCCCTAGACACGGTTGACTAGCAGCAACAAGTTAAATCTAGTGATCCACAAACGTATACATATCGTGGATACGGAAGTTATAAATATCGCATTTTTTATTGTTGCTAATTTTTAATCCCGCCCAACCAGTCGTAGATGAATCTCTCTGATAATCTATCTAAAGTAATATCCGTAAAGTCATTCAAGCAGAGGTGATTCAGCAGAAATTTTTTTTTATCTTTTACCTGAATACCAGGAAGTTTCTTCACTGGCGAGTGATCTCTGGAAAAAACGGATGTAATTTAACACAAAACACGGTCTAAGGACAAACATAAAGCTATTTACGTACCTTCGTATAGATTCTCAATGAAATTTCAAAATAGAGATAAATGACGAAGTTGAAAAATGTTAGTAATAGGAGTCATTAGGAAATCAAATAAGCCCATATAATTTTTCCCTCAAATGTCATGTCCATAAAGATCGGACTTTGGCGTATCTGCGTAGATTCTGTCGCTTAAACAAGGAAACGACTCCCGATAGTTTCCAGTGCCATGTACCGACGACATCTTATCTCTGTTAGGTTAGAATAAATTTTTTTCACCAACTTGGACTTACTTAAATGCTTTTACCAGATACCATTACCTAAGTGATTGTACCTCATACACCGTTTTCAGCACACTCAGGGGACATTATCAATTTTTACGTATGCCTCCGGCTTACGTTGCGCCCCAAATTACAATATAGTGTTTGGAGACTTTTAGGGGATAACCTACATGCCTATATGGATGATCTTGTAATCTTTTCTAATACCTTAGAAGTACATTCACATAAAGTAGAGCTAGTGCTACAGAGACAAGGACAAATAATCTCAGAGTAAAATATCTAAATGTGAGTTTTTTAAAACCGAACATGTTGATCTAGGTTTTATGTGTCTAGTCAAGGTCTTAAAGTAGTCCATGGTAAGGTGTCGGCTATTCATAACTTTCCGGTACCTATTAACGTAAAAGGGAGATACAGCACTTTCGCGCTTTAGTGGGTATTACAATCGTATGTAAATATGTAACTCTTCAATCATGACAGCTCCTTTAACAGATCTTACGAAGAAGAGCGTAGATTTATTATGGTCTGAAAAGCATCAACAGGCGTTCGATATCTTAAAAGCGGAATAATGCAGCTCACCTAACTTAAAAATCCCTGATTTAAATAAGGAATTTTTTTTTATTGTAACAGACGCCTCAGACCAAGGGGTAAGAGGGGTACTACTTCAGTAATATGATAAACAGTTCTTTCCTATAGCTTTTTATTCACGTAAACTAAAGCCCTCTGAAAGTAAAAATGCAGTAATAGGCAAGGAAGGGCTAGGTATCTTTAACTCACTAGTACATTTTAAGTTCATAATCTATGGCTATCCTGATAAAGTCCTTACTGAACATGAGTCCTTTACCGAGTTTTTCAAAGGCTTTAATCACAGTCCAAAGGGAACTCGGTGACAAATGATCATTCAGGTCTTTGGAGCCAAGATAAGATATCAAGATATCTACCTGGGAAAGCAATTATCATAGCTGACGCATTATCCCGCAATCCCGCACCATACTACAAAGAACCATTAATTAGACTAAAAGATATAGAAACATCCGTGCCTATTGTTAAAACCGTATCTAAACAAGAAAATTCCTTAACCCAAGAGATCGCGAGCATTGAATATCTGGGTTGGAGCGCAGAACTGTTACAAACTGAACAAAGCAAGTGTCAACAGCGATAAGCAAAACAATAAACACCAAACAATAAACACTTCGAACGGAAACAGAGTCAGCAGCAATAAACACCAAACAATAAACACTTCGAGCAGAAACCCTAAAGCAAAAGTATATTTAAAGTATGTGTATCAGAATTATGTAATCAAATGTAGTATTATATGTAGGTCCGTGACGAGGAAAACCCGAAGAACACAGCGGATGACTAACGACCAGGTAGTAGTAATAATCTCTTTCATACCAATCGTCATAAACTGGTCGCATTCCGTCATCCAGGGTTCCCTACTATGTCACAGAAAGCCAAATCACTATTTTACTGCCTACAATGGTTACAGATATAAAAAGCGCATAACTGATTGTAACACGTTTCATGAAAACAAGGGACACACTAAGACACCTGTCAGTTTAAGGGCCTATCCTGTGCCAAATCAATCCTTGAAAGAATATACGTAGACTTATTAACAGAATTACGAGTCTGACAGAGGGAATGAACACTTCTTAGTGTTAATAGTTCCTTGACACGTTATATAGAATTAATAGCACCAAAAAACAAACACCGCAATTGAGTGCGTTAGGAATATTTATGAGTGCTAAATCAGTAAATATGGAATTCAACACAATAATCTCTGACTCGGGTGGTGTAAATATATAATCTCCTTAACTCGTGTGAATTCCTTTCCATTAAGAAAACCAATAATATGTTTTATCACCCAGAGTCAATCGGTTTGGTAGAATAACGGATAAATAAATAGGAAGTGTCAATGTCTTACGAGTTACAACTCGTGATATTGGATCCGAACTGGATTATAGCGGTTCTCGCGGTTTTAAATACCTTTATCATTTATATCTTGTATCTATAGAATTGATGCCGCAAGTAGCCTTATACGGTACGCCGCTAGAACACTTTTCCACATATTCAAGCCAACCATTAATTTATCAAATATATATATATATAAATAAATAATAAATAAAATAAATATGGATACAAGTGGAGTCAATATAATACACTCCGTAAGAAGTCGGAAGGGTTACAAATTATAATAAAAAAGGAATCACGATAAAATCAATAAGCAAAACGTAACCATAGGTTAATTAAATATCCAAATATATATGCGTAAAGATTTGAACTCTAACTTAACGTTTAAGTAATGACAAATAAGCTAAAAGTTCAAACACATATCAAAACCTACTGACATATTGTCTGTCCCGGTGATTTATATTCGTAGTCAATGAAAAAAAAAAAATAAGAAAAAAATAATAATAATAAATAAATTAATATAAAATAAAAGAGATTTTAAAGTCAGGAAGTCTAGAAGTGAAAATGTATATCTATGGAATAATCCTATATGAATCTTATACAGGGCTAATAATATATATAGAATTTGTATGGAAACCTTTTTCATTAGTTTGAATAAGGAATATTTAATTTAACATAATTACAATCTTGCAGATTTCCAACATGAAACTAATATATTGTTCAATTTTGGTACTGTTTTTTTTCAGACATTCTTCTCATGTGGGTCGAGTATTAAAAAAACAAAAAATTTATCCTAAAGTCGTATCTCTTACAGCAAATAACGTAACTCTTAGCTGGCTGAGATCCTGCCAAGTGACGACGTCATCATTGCCGTATCAGCATTTGTTCCTTTAAACCTCAATAATCTGCTTACACAGGCTTCATCTGTGTGTCGTCTCTGCTTGCAAAGCAGATTGACTGGAGAAAGGAATGCTTAGCCCGAACTTCTCATGGGCAAGGCAGACGTGTCTATCCGTATGCGCAATGCAACTAAGGAGTTGCAATCTTTTTAAAATTAATAAAAAAAATAAGCAAATAGAATTTCTATAACAACAAAATGAATTAATTTTTTCTGAACCTCATAGACATTTAGAAGTACCAAGATATGTATATAAAATATTTACTTGCAACATTAGCCTATTACAATTCAAGTAAAACATTCATGGGAAAATGTCACATTTTCTTGAAAAACCCAAAGTTTATTTAGAAATTAGTTACATAGTGGTTTTTTTTTCGTTGCATCTCCTATCTATAAATAAAGTTTTAAAAATTAACCTCAGAGGATGCGCGCGAGAAAATTGAATATGAAACTTTTGTTAGGGCACATAGGATCAGATTTTATCACAACTTAATTTCAGTTAGCATAGAGAAATACAGAATCATGATCAATCTTCTCTTTGACTCTTATGTTGCCTGGCAATCTTACAAATAGCTCCGTTTTCCACTTCTTTGTCTAGTAATTTACTACCAGTAATATCGAATTTTCTTTGGGATTCGTATTGATATCTGTTTATTTTTTATAATTATGGATATTTTTACAGTCATCATAGACCTGGATAGGTTCACTCATTGTTAATGCCATGGATAAAAAAGTTTGTACAGCGGACTCTTTTGAATTTCAAAATATCAGCGAATTCATGTGGGTTAAGTCTGGTCTTAATGGCTCTCTTCCCTCCCCTGTATTTGGATGTCGTCTGAATTTACTTTGCCCTTGTGACAAGTATAATTTCACTTGCAGGCTGATTAATGGAACCTGTTACAGTATCCTGCAGTACGAGAGTTTCACATCGCAACTTCAAAAAAATCGTTCGTCGCTGCGGACGACTACAGTCAAGTAACAACCGCCTACAATGTGAAAGGAATTTCATGGACTTCTTCGACCGACACCGTATCTCGTCGTTAATTTCGTTTTAATGCGGAACGCTCCGGCGGCTGTCGGAATCGACTACAAAAGGGACATACTTCCGACAAATTACGACCCGAAGGATATTCAACTCTACTTTGCTGGCGAAGGACTCGTGCCGGGATGGTTTTATTCATCGCGAACGTAATCGTGTAGCTTAGGATGCAGAGAATAAGTATGAGCGCAAAATAGAACGTTGGACCCGCCCAGGCAAATTTTCCCCTTGTTTTAACCATTGAAATAGGCCGTTTCATTTGGCTATAGGTGGTTGTCTGGAACTGTGTAATGGACGAAAAGTTGTTCGAAAGCTAGTTAAATGTGAAGTAGTATAACCTCGGTCATGTATCCTATATATATATATTATAAAAGTATCATGTATCCTATATATAAAAATGATCATAAATAACAGAATCGAAATATATTTTTGCGTGTACGCACTAGGAATCTATATATAAATGATCATAAATAACAGAATCGAAATATATCTTTGCGTGTACGCAATAGGAATCTATTTAAAGTGCACATATATTAATCATAATTATATGAATCCATATACATATGTATAAACAAATCAGGTAGCCTATAATCAATCTGTTACCTTTTATCTTACCAATATCTGCAGTTATATATGAGTTAGTATATGGATTAATGAATCAGATATATAACAGTTAGCATAAAAATCAACGAATCAATCAGCATAAACATTAATAATTTTATCAATTCATATATGAAATTTTTTATCAGTTAAAATATTATTTTTTATCATGTTAATCTTCATTCTATGCAATTTGTCAGAGTACATAGTATTTTCTGGTAGCATATGTATCTTAATGAGATGAAGTGAAAAACTGTATCATTATATATCACGTGATCACTATTATTTACCAATATCATTGTTTTATATTTTATTACTTGAATCAATTCATGTACACCATGAATTTTTATTTACTTATATATATATATATATATATATATATATATATATATATATATATATATATATATATATATATTCACGTAGTGTCTGTATCACACTCCTATAAGTCAAATGCAGTCAAGTTTGAGTAATATTCAGTAGTTGGTTTTTTGGTAGCTGACCGAGGCTAATGTAAGTGTTTACATAATAAAAATATGGAATGTTAGTCCATATATATAAAAGACTAAAACTAAAGAGGTCAACCAGATTGCTTGCAGGAATGTGATCAGACTAGAGACGCTAAAGATGACGTATACAATAAAAGTAGGCTAAGATAACATGCCGTCACCTGTAGTCATTCAATTGTTTATAAACATTAGTCCAAGCTCCCTGCTTGAGACAACTACCGCGACCTATAATTCAAACGGCCTACGTGATCTGTAGCGTGTCTCATTTTGATTGTGTGTTCGTATGTAACTATGTCATCTGATAGTATGTTCATATGTTCGAGCTACTATCTGCTTCCTTCATAACTTGTAACAGAGATGTAGACAACAGCAGAACAGAGTTAGCTATCGTCATTAGAAGACCTGTACCTCTTTACCTAAGCTTTTATCATGTAGAGGAATAGGATTAGCCATCATCATTGGCAGAAGCGATCAAGCTATCGTCATTAGAAGACTTGTACAATCATACCTGATCTTCACCATGTAAAACTTCAGAAGAATATATATATTTTTATACTTCGTGTTTTCTACAAGAACCTCCTCACCGAATCATCATGAATTTAACACATCGTCGTCATAAACAAGAAGATAATCCCGACTTCGTAAGTGATCTACAAACCCCAAGTCACTCCCATGAATATGGAAGTGCAATACCAACCGACTTAGCGTAAGATTATCGCAAGTCTAACATTACCTCATAGGGCGCCTTATCATACAAGGCACAAGCTTCTAATATATATATATATATATATATATATATATGTATGTATATATATATTTGTGTTTTATATATATATATATATATATATATATATATATATATGTACATATATATATATATATATATATATATAATATATATATATATATATATATATATATATATAATATAATTTGTGTACATCCATTTAATAATAAATATTATCCTACGTTTATAATAGTAGCCTTCATGTTTACATGAATGTTGAACGATGCACACATGAATATAATATCTCAACTTCAAAATCACTTCCCATTCCCCCCACCTTTGTATTGTCTTCAGAAGTTCCTTGAAAAAACAACAAATTGACTTGGAAATACAATTTAAACCCACTCCAGTCTTGCCAGCACGCGAACGTCTAATGATACTAGTTTCTCCTCTCCTTTCAGGCCAACGGGAAATTGATCCTTCGCTTAGGACACATGATGGGAGTGTTTCTAGCATTCATCTCTGGCGTCTTCCTCAGTTCCTTTGCCTTTCTCGGAGAAATTCTCTGGATAAGATTCTTCCACTATGAAAGCTGAATTATTCCCTTTGCTTTTGCTTGTCTTTTGTCTGTATGGTGTTTTTATGTTGCACCAGTGGTTATTCAGCAACTGGACCAACGGCTTTACGTGACTTCCGAACCACGTCGAGAGTGAACTTCTATCACCAGAAATACACGTCTCTAACCCCTCAGCGGAATTGGCAGAGAGTCGAATTCGCGGCCACCGAGGTGGCAGGCCAAGACCATACCGATCACGCCACTGAGGCACTAGGCTTTGCTTGTCTATATCCTCTTTGTATTTTTTTTCTTTTATTAAATCCACTTGAACTGAAGTAAGCTATTTTGGTATGTCTTACAATATGTGCACTTTATTGATAATAAACAGAACTTGTGTATATATTCTGTGTTACTTTCCAAATAAGTTAATTCAGTGAAAAGCATAAATATTACTTTTTTTTTCATACGATTCTCTTTCAATGAATAAATATATATCTGATAGTAGCCTTCAGCAGAGTTTGCTCATTTCCAGGTGACCACTTTACTCCTGACTACAAAGTCAAGGTTGTTCAAGGTCTCACGATATTTTGGCGTGATCCACTTCACCGGGGAAATTTTGTAAGTTTATTGGGAGATACGTAAAGTATAACACCACATTGTAGAAAAAAATGGGCTATATGAAAAAGAACAGATTCATAGTTTAGGAAAAAGGACCTTTCGCAATTTGGCAACTATACTCTTTTTTTTTTTTTTTTTTTTTTTTTTTTTTTTTTTTGTTTTTTTTTTTTTTTTTTTTTTTTTTTTTTTTTTTTTTTTTTTTCATCTGTCCACCCGCCTTTGGTGTGTGCGTATGGTAACACTGTGTCCCGGGCTTTAGATAGTTACATTCAGTTTACACTCAACAATAATAATAATATCCTATTTCGAATATTAACGGTGTAATTCGCATACAGTAAATTATTAGAACACTTTTCAGTTACAAATATATACCCAGATATCCTTTTATTTACCTAAAACTTACACATGGCGTAAATATTTAAAGCCCAGGACGCAGTGTTACCATGCGAAGACACCACAGGCGGATGGACAGATGGAAAAAACTGAGTATAGTCACTTTGAAGGAGAGCTGCCAGGATGAAGCTTCTAGATTCTAAAAGCTATTGTTAAGGTCTGAAAGTGAATATAATAATTAACAGTTCAACAGCTGTTCTGTCAGTAGCATTTACTCTACCAGTAAATGCAAATACCAAAAATATAAATGTAGTTCGTAAGAAATAAAACCGAACTGAAACTTCTGGAAGACGTCACGAGGGGGATGAATGTTTTCAGTTTACAGATGCTCATTTGACAACAAGAGCAGTATGGTAGTACAGTTAACTAAAATTGAAATATAGCCCACTCAAGTGATCGATGACTAATCCCATCCATTTAACACATAATTCATTCTTTAATCAACTCGCTTGGCACCTTCAGGATTATGTATACTTCTTTGAGATCCTTTGCAGAAATTAAACAGTCAATATTGTAACTGTTAGTTAGTCGAACTTTTAATAGACGCAGTTAGCATAGGCAAGGTCACGGAGATTGTATTATAATATCATTAATAATAATATATATATATATATATATATATAGCTATAGTATATATATATATATATATAGAATATTATAATACAATCTCCGTGAACCTGCCTATGCTAACTGCTTCTATTAAAAGGTCGCTAACTAACAGTTCAATATTGACTGTTTATTTTCTGCAAAGGATCTCAAAGAAGTATACATAATCCTGAAGGTGCCAAGCGAGTTGATTAAAGAATGAATTATGTGTTAAATGGATGGGATTAGTCATCGGAGGTTGTATTAATATAATTATAATAATATATATAATTATATATATATATATATATATATATATATATTATATATTATAATACAACCTCCGTGACCTTGCCTATATATATATATATATATATACCTATATATATATATATATATATATTAATATAATATATATATTATATAGTGAAGGACATTTTGTTTGTTTGTTTGTATGGTGTTTTTACGTTGCGTGGAACCAGTGGTTAATCAGCAACGGGACCAACGGCTTTACGTGAAGGACATTTGGCGGATATTACAGAAATACCTACGATTAAGCCCCCGACAGCAGTGGTTGACATTACTGACCCCTGAGAAGCAACTGTTCCGAAACCTTAACGGTAAACCAACTGCGATAAGGTGCGAGAAACTTTAGACTTTGAGAAAGACCGTGAGCGAGACTCCGGTTACCAGGGTCATAAGCATTTTCGCTCGACGGCTACCAACTAACAAGAGGTGAATGGTGAATGAAGAGTGATGAATGATGAAGGGAGACTGTCAGTAATGAATAACGTCGATGGACATTGATGACGAAACTGTGTCGTCTGTCTCACGAAGTATGGCGTGTTTGTGATGTCCGTGTAATTCCAAGCGGAAAAAGTTGAAGTACATCTTAGTTTAACCAGACCACTGAACTGATTGACAGCTCTCCTATGGCTGGCCCGAAGAATTAGATAGTTTTATATGGATAGGAACCAACTGGTTACTTGCACGCTACAGTTTTGTGGGAACCAACTGGGACTTTTACGACGGGCCCTACAGCTTATTGTGGGATCCGAACCACATCGAGAAATTAATTTCCATCACCGGAAATCAGTTACTCTGATTACTTGTTGGCATAACGGGGAATCGAACCCGGAACCTGAGATCGGTAGTCGAAACACGTAACCGAACCGTCCAACGATGAGCTTACTTCCAAGCAGAGGAAAGATTCCACATGAGTGAAGTTTCTTTCAAATCTGGCGAACACATCTATAGAGTCTACTTAAACTCTTGTAGGCTAGATTTTGCCACTTTGAATTTTATTATCAAGGCTACGACTCTTACAAGAAGCTTTCCCTTGAATTCTTTCGGGCTAGAAGTGTCAAGTCTAGAATAGCACAAAACTAAACTATTAATTTACATAAATACATATCCCTCTTCTTAATACAACGCGTTATCCAAGAAGGGGTTGTTTGTTTGTTTGTTTGTTAGTGTGGAGTTTTTACGTTGCATGGAACCAGTGGTTGTTCAGCAACGGGACCAACGGTTTTACGTGACTTCCGAACCACGTCGAGAGTGAACTTCTTTCACCAGAAATTAACATCTCTCACACCTCAATGGAATGCCCGAGAATCGAACTCGCGGCCACCGAGGATACTGATCACGCCACTGAGGCGCTTATCCAAGTAGGGTACTCAGTTGCAACCAGACACACACACACACACACACACACACACACACACACACACAATATTAACAGCATCACGAGAGATATAGTGTTACGGGAGGAATTTGAATTCAAAGTAAAACTTAACAAAAAAAAAAAAAAAAAAAAAAAAAAACTCCACACGCTGCTCGTCTCATGTTACCTTAGCAGTGGCCCCCAAACTTTTTTTGGGTCATGCCTAACCTAATCACCTCAGAAATCCTGATGCCCCACCCCCCACGGGGCCCCCCCGGTCCCCCCCGGGCCTCCCCACCCCTGTGATATACAATTCTTATTATTCAAATAGCGACCTCCCATTCACGTGGAGGAAGCCTAACAGATCATTGTTAACTTGATTTAAATAAACTTCCAAAGAACATGTATACATACGCACAAGCATTTTAAAGGTATTCATACTGTTTATACATCGTATGTATTAACTCGCATAAACCACAGTCATACTCAAGTCTATAGTTACAGAGACTTGCTAGTGAAAAAAAAAAATCCAGTCAATAACTCATCTCGATTAGCCTCCCTTAAAAATCAAGTTACCTCTCGCCCCCCCACCCCCCACCCCCCACCCCGCCCCCCCCCCCCCCCCCCACCCGGCTCTACCTCAGAACTAATTCTCAAGGGTTAGTGAATTCTGACCTTGTCGTCGCTGCTGGTTTACTGTTAAAATTACGAAAATAGCTTCGCAGGGGTCAAGTAATGACAAGCTTTGCCGGAAGGAGCAATTGAAAGCATTTCTCACATCACCGCCAAATAATTCTTTTAAATAGTTCATAACTAAAACTAAATCTTTTATATATACATATATATATATATATATATATTTATATCTACATATGTGTGTGTGTGTGTGTGTATGTAGTGTGTGTGTGTATGTGTGTATAAAACTGAATGACGAAAGTTTAGAACGTGATAAATGCATAAATAAAGGTATAAGCCACAAACGAAAGTGAAACACTGGAGTAGCTTTCCTTCGTGGCTTATACCTTATATATATATATATATATATATATTATATATATATATTATATATATATATATATATATATAATTCATATATTCTATTAATAATTATAATATACACACACACATATATATGATATATATCTCTATAGATATATATATATATATATCTATATAAAGCCACCCACGCGGAAGCTACTCCGTGTTTTTCACTTTCCTTTGTGGCTTATACCTCTATTTATGCATTTATCACGTTCCAAACTTTCGTCATTCAGTTATACACACACAACATATATATATATATATATATATATATATATATATATATATATATTATATATATATATATATCAGGCATAAAAGGTCCCCATTAAAACACTCTGGTTTAATACTAAGGACTATGATTCGGTGGACTGACCCCCACCCTATATACAGCAACAATCAGATGAACATCGATGAACTACGATGTACTTTTCCCTTGGTCTCCAGCAGGGACTTGTGCGTTCTACTCGGTTGGCTTCCAACTCAAATACCATTCATGGAAACGTACTTATGTCCCATTGTATGTTATACCAGTACGACTTTCGCTTGAGTAAGCCTACAAACTACTTCGTTGTTGTTGTTTTTCTTGCTGGGGGGGGGGCTAGGTAAGGTCTATGGAAAGGCCTAAAGAGGTCTGAAAAAGGTGTTTCGCGTCGAGTTAAAGATACAGGAATTTTAGGATAGTATATTTACGATTTATTTATGAGAATGAAAATGTGAAAAATAAATAATGTGCATGTTACACAGTACAGAAAAATCATTTATAATAAAATATACCGTATTTAATTTTTTTCTCGATGAAACAAGGCTCTATTTGACCGTAGATTTTAGCACGCGCCCTGAGTAAGCTGGAGGTCGGATCGCACCTTGTTTGTTACACCTCACCGGCAAATGCTGACGGTAAGTTACCATTTGTTGAAACCAGGTATTTTAATAATCAGGATTTTGCCTATATACAGGCAGGCAGTAAAAGAAGTTCTATGACAGGTCAGTTACATGCATGCATACATTTTGCTTGTCTGCTTGTTTCTTGCCCATTTTGCAGACAAATATTACAATTTTGCCCATTTCATTATTACGCCGCAGATCATCTCCAAATTGGCTTTCCAGATACAGGTTTGTTATCGATAATATTGTCATCATAATTACTGTTGCTGGTTTATATACAAAATACTTTCATATAATAATTTTACTAGACAACATAGTAATTCAGAAAGCGCTGACCAGAAAATTGTCTGCTTTGAAAACAGAAGACATGAGTTAACACCAGATTAAAATAATAATAATAATAATAATAATATGAAGGTAGGAGACCCTCTCTTAAACATGTTTTGTTAAAGATTATTCTCTTCTCATCAGGGCTGATATTTGCTAATAGCTGGCCGATGTTCATATCTTGGTTAAAGAAATGTTTTCTAAAAATACTAATTTATTGTTATGATAACAAAAGTGATTAACAAATCTTAGTAATGGAATTCCAACGTTTCCAACACCGTATCATCGGTTCATTTTGCAAGGAAAGGTGAGCGTGAACTGATTGGAATGGGGTCGTTCGGCGGTATTTATTGTGTCCCAGGTGCTCTGTCTGATGGGCGCTGCGTTTTCATTGGCTGAACAGAGGATTAAGTCCTGAGTCAAGCCGTCTTGCAGAGGTGGAGCTCGCACTGCTCTTCGCGTGCGGACGCTGGAGACTGGGAGCATAGTATTGGGCAGGGGCACCTGATTGGTCCGTTCGATCGGCTCTATGGTGCCGGCGGGCAGCGCCCTACGTGCCACCGTCGGGAGGAGTGAAGTCTCTTGAGTGGTGTTAAGGCTGGGTCTCTCCTTCCCGATGTGTAGGGCCTCTAAGAGGCGGAGGCGACGGTGGTCTGCTGCCTTATCGATAATACCAATATTAGGAATAATGTCCTTCCGAGTTATCCTGGTATTGTGGACGTTTTTTGCATGATTATGGATGGCGCCTTCCTGAGCGTGGCAGGATATCCTCTTGGAAAATCGCATCGTTGTCATACCAATGTAGGCGCCGGGGCATTCCCGGACAGGGCATTTGTATTGGTAGACAACGTTAGTTTTCTTGAGAGGGTCCTGCATCACAGGGGCTGGGTTGTTTTTCATAATCAGGCCACTGGTCTTCTTGCTTTTATAGTAAATGATCAATTTTACTTTTTTTCGCAGGGTCCGTGGGGGAGACATTCCTTTCGATGATGTTACGAAGGGCTCGTTCATCCTCTTTGTATTTCTTGTGAAATACTCCCTTGTAAAAGAGAGTGACGTCTTCAAGGGCGACGGGGCGAGGCTCCTGCTGGTACCACTTATCGATGTTTCTGCGAATGGCTTTTTCGATGTCCCGGTTGGAATACCCGTTGTTAATTAGAACTTGGGCAACAAGAGAATTGAAAAGACCATATATAAAATCAATTCCACTGATGCTGCCATCATCTTTAACAAATAATAATAATAATAATAATAATAATAATAATAATAATAATAATAATAATAATAATAATAATAATAATAAAATCGAAGGCAGAACTCCGCAGCATAGACCAGAAAACGAGGAAACATATGACAATACACCCAAGAGCAAATACGGACAGACTATACATACCACGAAAGGAAGGAGGGAGGGGACTACTAAGCATAGAGGACTGCGTCAACATCGAGAACAGAGCACTGGGGCAATATATGAAGACCAGTGAAGACGAGTGGATCAAGAGTGCATGGGAAGAAGGACTGATTAAAGTAGACGAAGACCCAGAAATATACAGAGACAGGAGAAAGACAAGCAGAACAGAGGAATGGCATAACAAACCAATGCACGGACAATACATGAGACAGACTAAAGAACTAGTAAGCGATGACACGTGGCAATGGCTACTGAGGGGAGAGCTAAAGAAGGAAACTGAAGGAATGATAATAGCGGCACAAGATCAGGCCCTAAGAACCAGATATGTCCAAAGAACGATAGATGGAAATAACATCTCTCCCATATGTAGGAAGTGCAATACGAAAAATGAAACCATAAACCACATAGCAAGCGAATGTCCGGCACTTGCACAGAACCAGTACAAAAAGAGGCATGATTCAGTAGCAAAAGCCCTCCACTGAAGCCTGTGCAAGAAACACTAGCTACCTTGCAGTAATAAGTGGTACGAACACCAACCTGAAGGAGTGATGGAAAACGATCAGGCAAAGATCCTCTAGGACTATGGTATCAGAACAGATAGGGTGATACGTGCAAATAGACCAGACTTGACGTTGATTGACAAAGTCAAGAAGAAAGTATCACTCACTGATGTCGCAATACCATGGGACACCAGAGTTGAAGAGAAAGAAAGGGAAAAAATGGATAAGTATCAAGACCTGAAAATAGGAATAAGAAGGATATGGGATATGCCAGTGGAAATTGTACCCATAATCATAGAAACACTAGGCACGATCCCAAGATCCTTGAAAAGGAATCTGGAAAAACTAGAGGCTGAAGTAGTTCCAAGACTCATGCAGAAGAGTGTGATCCTAGAAACGGCGCACATAGTAAGAAAAGTGATGACTCCTAAGGAGGCAGGATGCAACCCGGAACCCCACACTATAAATACCACCCAGTCGAATTAGAGTACTGTGATAGAGAGGAGCGAGAGAGAGAGACGAGAGGGAGGAGATGAGAGAGAGAGAGAGAGAGAAATAATAGTAATTTGGTAGATGAACCTCTGTTAGACAAATCTGTTAAACAAAATGGCAGATTTAAGCAAATTGATTTTATCCATTATTTCCTTTATTTTTCCTATTATTATCTGCTGAGTCAAAGAAGCGGGTGATAAGGAAAATTGAGAAAATGTGTAAAATCAATTCGCTTAAATCTGCCATTTTATTTAACACAATAATAATAATAATAATAATAATAATAATAATAATAATAATAATAATAATAATAATAATAATAATAACTCGGAACCCCACACTATGAATACCACCCAGTCGAACTGGAGGACTGTGATAGCGCCCGCCCCTCCCCCGCCCCCCCAAAAAAGAATACAAATTATAATAATAGCCAGCACGACAAACAAACAAACAAACAAATGCAACGCATACCTGACACCTGTGACGTCAGATCCCCAGGTATCTGCTTATGAACGGATAGCAGGGTCCCACCAGGTGAGAGTGACACGGGACTCCTTTACCTTCAGCCAGGAATCCAGCGGGACCCTTAAAAGGGATTCCCTTGGGGATCCCTCGACTCCTACCCGCTCCTAATCCTCATGCCTATGTTGTAAGATCCACCCCCCCCCCCCCCTCCCCCCCCCCCCAATCCCTCCCTAGCCACCCGCCTGCCCACCTATACCAACGCCATCTAGATGGCGTTGCCTATACACTCCTCGATCCCTCAAGGGAATGTTGATGTACTACCAGATAGAGAATGGGCTTCTTTCACATCGAAGGGCTCTCTTTCTGATGGTTTATATGTTTTCTTAAAGTGGACAGCCTAGGCTCACCATGTTGCTTGTTACTTAATACATTATTAAATGTAAACAAAACTGACGTATTGTTCATTTGGTCGCATCAAATACGTGTCTTTATAATACAAATAGTTAGTTTAATTCACACTCACTATTCATACAGAATAGAACCATTTACATATTTTAGTGTCTTCATAATACAAATAGTGAGTCTAACTCACACCCACCTTTTTTTTTTTAATACAGAATCATTTATATATTTCAGTGTCTTCGTAATACAAATAGTGAATTTAACTCACACCCATTTTTTATACAGAATCATTTATATATTTTAGTGTCTTCGTAATAAAAATAGTGAATTTAATTCACACCCATTTTTTATACAGAATCATTTACACATTTTTGTGTCTTCATAATACAATTAGTGAGTTTAACTCACATCCATTTTTTACACAGAACCAATACATATCTTAAAGAAACAGGATTAGCCCCTCGCAACTCAGGAACACTTTAGGCCATCGATAATACAGCCTGTTGGATTTTCTCGGTATCAGCGGCTCCGCGGAGCGAAGAAAGCCGTAGATTTTTTTGTCTTTAATAAGGATTAAAATTCCTTGTGTCTGGGAAGCCGTGACATCATCGAGGAGGAAAAATACCTATCTACCTCCTTCTTTCATTTGGTCTTCCCTTTCTTTGTTATTATGTTTTGTCCTTCGTGGTTTATCCCCAATTTTCAAAGTCTTCGCCGAGTCTGATGCCAGTTTTCGTTGTTCAAAACGATAATAAAAATAATAAAACTATTATTTTTATCATAAAAAATGATGATGATGACAATCATGACGTCATAACAAAGCAACAGTTATAACAGGGAATATAATGATAATATATATATATATATATATATATATAGTATCTATATATATATATATATATATATATATATATATATATAGCAAATATACAAGCAAGCAAACTCCATTATTATTTTATTATTATTATTATTATTATTATTATTATATTATTATTATTATTACAAACAACTTTATTTTCTCGTACTATTGGCTAATTTCCCATTGATGATTCTCTCCTTTTCACTTCTTTGAATAATAATAATAATAATAATAATAATAATAATAATAATAATAATAATAATATAATAATACCGGAGTTTTGTTTGCTTTTTACATCTTTGCCTTCCAGAATAATCTTTGGCCTCAATCATTAACATGATCATCCCCAAGGGCTGGCAGTGCTCCTCATGCGATGCACTGTAGGCATTAGTACTTAAGGCTCTTTGCAGCGTCCCTTCAGCCCCTAGCTGCAAACTCTTCCATTCCTTTTACTGAACCTTCGTTCATATTCTCTTTCTTCCATCTTACTTTCCATCCTCTCTAACAATTTTTTTACGATGAAACTATAAGTCTTTCCTACTGTTGCACCTTTCAACCCTTTTTTCCTTGTCAATTTCCGTTACAGCGCTGAATGACCTCATATGCCCCAGCGCTTTGCCTTTGGCCTAAATTCAGTATTTTTTCTGTTCAATTAATATTATCATTGCTGGCATCTGTGTGAGAGAATGTAGGTTGGTTTACTGTGTCAACCCGGAACCCCGCACTATCAATAATAATAATAATAATAATAATAATAATAATAATAATAATAATAATAATAATAATAATAATAATAATAATAATAATATTAGATGAAGGACGCGATCAGGAAAGAATATATGCAGAGACTCAAGGCGATACTCAAGTCAAAACTCAACGCCGGAAATATGATAAAAGCCATAAACACATGGGCAGTGCCAGTAACCAGATACAGCGGCAGGAATAGTGGAATGGACGAAGGCAGAACTCCGCAGCATAGACCAGAAACCAGGAAACATGACAATACACAAAGCACTACACCCAAGAGCAAATACTGGACAGACGATACATAACACGAAAGGGAGGAGGGAGAGGATAAGTATAGAGGACTACGTCAACATCGAGAACAGAGCACTGGGGCAATATCTGAAAACCAAATGAAGACGAGTGGCTCAAGAGTGCATGGGAAGAAGGACTGATAAAAGTAGACGAAGACCCAGAAATATACAGAGACAGGAGAATGACAAACAGAACAGAGGACTGGCACAACAAACCAATGCACGGACAATACATGAGACAGATTAAAGAACTAGCCAGCGATGACACATGGCAATGGCTACAGAGGGGAGAGCTCAAGAAGGAAACTAAAGGAACGATAACAGCGGCACAAGATTAGCCCCTAAGAACCAGATATGTTCAAAGAACGATAGATGTAAATAACATCTCTCCCATATGTAGGAAGTGCAATACGAAAAATGAAACCATAAGCCACATAGCAAGCGAATGTCCGGCACTTGCACAGAACCAGTACAAAAAGAGGCATGATTCAGTGGCAAAAGCCCTCCACCGGAGCCTATGCAAGAAGCATCAGCTACCTTGGCAGTAATAAGTGGTACGAGCACCAACCTGAAGGAGTGATAGAAAACGATCAGGCAAAGATCCTCTGGGACTATGGTATCAGAACAGATAGGGTGATACGTGCAAATAGACCAGACGTGACGTTGATTGACAAAACAAAATCAAGAAGAAAGTATCACTCATTGATGTCGCAATACAATGGACACCAGAGTGAAGAGAA